>NW_021697046.1:0-22647 GCF_005190385.1 Monodon monoceros | reverse complement strand
CCTGAAAAGGGTGGGACAGGTGGCTTCTGTGTCCCTGACTGCCCCATCTGTCTTTGCAGAAGGAGCCCAGCGAAGTGCCAACGCCTAAGAGACCTCGGGGCCGACCGAAGGGGAGCAAAAACAAGGGTGCTGCCAAGACCCGGGTGAGGCTTGAGGAGGGCCCTCTCCCCACGACAGCAGCTATAGGAGGTCTGGGAAAGGGCTGGCTTGTCCTTATTCTTGGCACCCTCTTTTTCTCTGGCATATGGGGGATGATGTGTCTTTGCTAATTGAAGAGAGTGGGGCAATGACTGAGGTCTCACTTCTGGGGCCTTGGTCCTGCCCAGGACACTGGGGAAATCGAGTCAGATGTCCCGCAGCTTTCCTGGTCTGGAGAGAGGCGAGTTAGGAGGAGCAAAGGGGCAGCTCCTGGGCTGAGAATGTCACCTTTTCTCCCGGAGGCCCCCCGGGCTCCTGAGGGAGTGGGGAGAAGCAGGGAAGGCCAGATCTACAGTGGCATCAGCCTTTCAGAGAAGTTGTTTTGTTTTTTATTTTATTTTTTCTAAGACACGACTCATATCCTCTGAGTCATGGGTGGAGGAGGGAGTTGGGGGCGTGTGTGTATGTTGGGGTGGGGGGGGCAGTGTGGCTGGCCAGTCATCACCAGCTGGACTCGGGTGGGCCTGCTGGGCTGAGAGTCCTGGGCTGCCCCAAGCAGAGGAAGGTAGTTCTGCCCCTCCCTGCTCTCCCTCACCATCCAGGGCACTGTCAGGAACATCTTTGACTTAGTGGATCTTTTCTCTGACCATCTAGAAAACCACCACAACTCCAGGGAGGAAACCAAGGGGCAGACCCAAAAAACTGGTAGGTGAACAGGTGGCGGCAGCTTGGCTCTTCTGGGGAGGCTGTTAAGAGTGGGAGATGCCCCCACCCTATGCCCGCATAGGAACATGGCTCTCCCTGACCTGCAGGGCCAGGAATGGTGAGACTTCATGTTTTACCCAGGCCCGGAGAGGGGAAGGGATTTGTCCAGGGCTTAGGGTTCCTGGCACCCAGCCCAGGGCTTTTAAAGGGCTGTGTCCATGAGACGTGAGGGGTCCCAGGTACAAACCAGACCAGACTCCCTGCGCTGCCCTACTGGGGGTGGTCCCTGTCTCTCCTTCCTCTGCTTTTAGAACAGACTCAGAACTTCTCGGGTGAACTTGGAGGTCAACTACTAGTGTTTCTCCTCCGCCGCCATTATAGAAACGAGAATGAAGAGGTTTAAGGAGCAGCAAAGGAGCTCAGGCCTTGGCAGGCGGGCGGGCGAGGGGGTCACGTTGGGTGGGGGTTGAGGTGCGATGCCGCAGGGAGCTACCTCCTCAGGGAGGCGCCGTCCATCTCTAGGCCCCAATAGCTGGTAATGGAAGTAGGCGGGTTGAGCCGGGAGATGCTTCCAGGGGGTCCACTGCAGCGAGGGCCCTTTACTGTCCCCAACCTGTCTTCCCTGAGGCGTTCATTCCTCGAGCCACCACCGGGTGAGGGGAGATCAGGGTGCTGGCTGGGCCCCAGGAGTGAGTAACAGGAAACAAGTTGTTTTGGAGTTTGTGCCTGGCACGGGGGCCCCGTGTGGTGTCCCGACATTCCCACCCAGTGAGTGAGCCCCGGCCGCACACACTTCCCCTTCCTCCCCACCCTGGCCTGGGGTCAGCCCTTGGCCACTGCTCCGCAGCCCAGCAGCTGCCCCTGCAGGCCAAGGCCACTCGGTTCCCCTGCACCCACCAGGGGGGCTCATGCAGCCTCCAGCCACCCCTTCCCTTCTCATTTCCTCTCCCTGGCTGCCTCCTCTCCTCCCCTGCCCGAGAACCAATCACTTCCTCGAGCTCAGTGGTGCCCCGAGCTCTGCCAGGTACCCCTGCCATGGGCCAGGGGGCCAGGGGGCCTGGCTCTGTGTGAGAGCAGCATGTGTGTGTTTTTTTTTCCCTCCCTTTAAATTCTTCCTTTTTTATGAATGAAACTGGGCCGTGGAGGTTGCTGAGTCACCCACACACTCAGCCCTGACTCATCCCCCTTCTGGAGAGCCAGGGAGTGCGGGGAGGGGTTGGGGGCGAGCTTGGCCCCTGGGCGGTGGAGGAGGGAGGGGGACAGGCCTGGCATTCCTGCTGATGGCCCTGCCCACCCTGCAGGAGAAGGAGGAAGAGGAGGGCATCTCGCAGGAGTCCTCAGAGGAGGAGCAGTGACTGTGCCGCGCCGCCAGCTCCCTCACCGAGGAGCAGTTTCCTTCTGGGACTGGACAGCTCCGCTCTGCTCCCACTGCCCCCACCCCTTCCCCCAGGCTCTCGTGTCACCGCCACCCACCCGCGCCCTCACCACCACACTACACAGCACACCAGCCGCCGCCGCAGGGCCCCCGGGGGCCCGAGTCGGGAGCAGTTTCCTTTGATTTCAGGTCCCAGCGACCCCTGACCCACGCACCTGACTTCCCACTAAGCTGCTCCCGCGCTGCTGCATCCCCACTCCCTCAGCGTGGGGACCTTGCTGGCTGGGCTCTTGGTTTCGGGGTCCCTTCTAATCCCCGACTCTTCCCTCTGGCTTCCCATTAAGGGGCCTGGGAGGGCTCCCCTGGCCTTAAAAAGGGGCCCAAGCCCCATCTCATTCTGACATGCCCCACGCCCACTGTACTAGCGGCAGCAGGTGTGGCCACTGGAGAGGGGTGATTGGCCCCAGATGCCCCCAACCAAGCTGTGTCTCACCAGGGGTGGCTCACACGCCCTTTGCTTCCTTCGCACCTTGCCTAGTCCCTGCAGTAGGTTGGGCCGCCCCCTTGGGGGCACAGGAAGGCAGGCAGGAGGGGTTTAAGCCCCCTCCCCCCTCTAAGCAGGCTCCAATCTACCTTGCCCTCACCCTGGAATCCAGTGCAGTGATGAAAATGCAAAGTCACCTTTATCCAGGTGAGGCCCAGGAGGCCTGGGCTCCCGGTGGCAGCCACTTAAGGCGGGCTAGAGCCACTCCCTGTCCCTGTCTGCTTCCACTCTAGACCTCGGTTTCCCCTTCCTTCCCTCACTCGGGGCACTAATAACAAGGAGCTAGCCTTGCCCACTCCCATCCTTCTGCTCCTCCCCAACCCCCAAGGTTCTGGTTCCATCTTTCCTCTGTTCACAAACTACCTCTGGACAGTTGTGTTGTTTTTTGTTCAATGTTTCATTCTTAGACATCCGTCATTGCTGCTGCTACCAGCGCCAAATGTTCATCCTCATTGCCTCCTGTTCTGCCCACAGTCCCCTCCTCCAAGATGCTCTTAGGGGAAGGGGCCTGGGGCAAAGCAGGCTGGGTTACCGACTACCCCAGTCCCAGGGAAGGTGGGGCCCTGCCCCTAGGATGCTGCAGCAGAGTAAGGAGGGGGGCCTGTGTTGACCGTCGGGTGTAGGGGCCACCTTCTCCCCCTGTTCTGTCAGGGAGGAGGTAGCCATTATTTGTCCCAGCCTGGGGCCCCCACTCTGGTTTCCTATTTGCAGTTACTTGAATAAAAAAATATCCTTTTCTGGACTGAGTCTTTCTGTGATGGGTGCCTGGAATAGGGAAGGGTGGAAACCAAGGCTCTAGTGGGTGGGGGAGGAAGAAGAAAAAGCATTGGCGTCAGCTCCAGGGAAGGTAACTTAAGCCCCTCTTGAAGAAGTCAACTACACCCCTAGCCACAAAACGTTTTATTTACAAAATATATATACCGAATATTATACATTAGGCCCTGTCACCATGGGAACAGCTCCAAAGCCAAGTCAGGGAGGGCTAGAGAAAGGTGGTGCCTGTGGAAGGGCAAAGCTCCACCCTGTCTCCCAGCCACCCTTCCACCCCAGAAAGAAAAATTCCCATTAGCTCCTGGGAGTGGCTGGTAGGCTCAGCCCACAAAGGACTGAAGGCCTAGCAGGGAGTGAGGTGACAGTGGGGGCTGACTGCTATGCAGGGCTTAGGACTGGAGACAGATGGGAGGAGGAATGGAGACCCAGTACCCGGGAGGGGGAGCTGGGGGAAGCAGCAGGCTGCAGGGCCCTGGACGTTCCAGGACCCCATGGTTCTGAAGAGCAGGGCAGGGGGCTCAAGTCATGTCTTGACATCCAGCAAGGGCATCCGCTTGTGCTGGTAGCCACTCTGCCAGCCATGGACCACCTGTAGGGGAGGAGACCCGCACCACAGGGCACAGTCCACAGCACAACTTGGGAGGAGGCACCCCACTAGCCACGGCCCACATGGGGAAGGCTGAGAGCAGAACCAGGCTCTGTCTTCAGGGGTATCAATAGAGCAGACCCACCTCTGCTGATTCTCGCTGTCCCCAGAGTGCTCACCTTGGGGTCTCCCACGTCAGAGAGTAGCTCCTGCTCAGCCTCGTGCAGCTCCTCAGCAGGGTCGTAGCTGTACACAGGGAGCAGGTGATGGCGAAGCCGGTCCACCCTGGGGAGCATGGGAGGGGGCTCAGCCCAGGGGACCCACTCCCCTTCTTCAGACACCTGACTGCCCTGTCTCTACTCCCCCTGGCAGGGGCACACTAGAGCTCTAACAAGACATGTCTGGGCAGGAAAACCTAACGGGAGTGTAGGGAATTTCAGGTTTGTGTCTGAATGGCTGAGGAGCATCTTACATGTATGCAGGGATCTCAGATCCTATGGGAAGAACTTTAAGCACAATTCGGGGGAGGTGGTGCGGGGGGCAGGGACACTCACCGCTTTTTCTTCTGGACATACATTACCTGTAACAGAGACACAGCACTGTGGAGGCCGCTGAGCCCAGGATGGCCCACAAGTGACAGGGGTTTACCTCCACACCCTCCTCTCCCGTAACAGCAGGACAGCTGAGATGCTGTGTGCAGGCTGGACCAGGCCCACCCAGCCCTGCCTTCGCAAAGGTGTGGGTATGTATGTATGTATGTGGGGGGTTCCTTACCACGGCCACCACCACCCCGACCAGGGTGATGAGGAAGAAGGGCCCCAACACATAGCCCACCATGGAGTCGCTGCTGGCCTGTGGGGCATTGGGCACTGTGGTGTTACTCATGACATCGGCAGCCAGAGGGCTGGGTAGTCAGCATGGGCAGTAGTACTGCCTCGGGAGGGCGCCTCCACTGGGCTCCCTGGGGAGGAGGAAGGAGGTTGTCAATTCCACCCAGGCTCCAGATTCCTCCCCAAGAGCTAGTAATATATGAAAACTTAGGTCAGGCACTGGGAAGAGGGATCTTCCAGGTCAATGTGCTGGGTTTAACCCTCCAGGGACTCTCAGCAAGTCCTGGGTGTAAACGGCACCAAAGGGAGGCCCAGACTCAGGGCCTGAGTCCTGCCCAGCTCCTATCCCCAAATCGGGGGGTGGGGGGTGGGTGGGGCTCAGCTCAGGTGCTGGCCAAACATTTGCAGATATCAATTCCTGAGGAGAGGTTAGATGTAGGTTCCCAGCTCCTGCCCCAACCTCCTGGGGTACTGGACTGCCAGCAGCTATCCAGTGGAGCAAAATGGGGATATTAGGTTAAAACATGAGGGTCCTGCATTGCAGCCTAGGGGTGAGGTGGGAGCATCTGAAGGAGACCATCTCGGCCCGGGTCCAGTGCCCACACTTCGGTCTATATAGGTCCTACGCCCTCTTTGTCCCTGGAGTCACGCCAGGCATAGCCTGGGCACCGTCTCCCCCATCGGTCTCATGTGCCAGGGTGGACACAAGTGGGCAGGGCTGGACTGCATCTGCGAGGTGATGTCACCGCCCCCTGGTCCCCACTCGGGGCTCCGCCCGGGTCCCTCCCCTCCTGGCCTGGAATGACAGAAGGAAGTGGAGAGGGTCAGCTCCCATGACAGATGCAAGGAGACTGTCCACGGGTGGCTGCACGCAGATACACCCAGGTCCTTGACCCCGGTTCTCCTGGGCTTCTATCGGAGGGCAAGGTATGAACTACCCGTCCCGCTACCCGTGGGGGCTCCGGGCTTACCCAGTCGCATGCCCGTCCCATAGTAGAGGGGACATGCCGAGGTAGGGAGGGTGACAGGCCGTTCCTAGGATGCGGACCAGCAACGGAGAGCGGGAGGTAGTTCCCACGGCGCTGGGAGGCTCAGGCCAGGGGAAGGGAACTTAGGGGGAGCACAGAGGGGCCCGGGCATCCTGGCATCCCGACACCCCGAAGCGTGGACCTGTACCGGCGCTTTGCAGCCCATCCAACCCGGCCAAGCCTTACCTCCCGCCGATGCAGCCCGGAAAGGAACGCCCTCGGTTGGCTCCGGGGCCCCGGAAGAGCCGGCAGGCGCGTGATCAAAGGACCCGGGGAAATGGGCGGGGCCACAGTATCAGGGTGCAGCCAATCCGATGGCGGCAGGCAGAAGGCCCGGAGGCTTCGGGAGGGGCCAATCCGGAGGCCGGGGGTGCTGGCGGCGCCGAGCCGAGACGGCCTGGGCTGCAGGGTCCACCCTGTGACGGCAGGGGGCAGCCGAGGGCTGCGCAGCGGGGAGGGGCGGAGAGGGGAGGGGCGCGCGCGGCTTCCCGGCGTACCCCGGGGCGGACCCCTGCTCTGCGGCCGCGCTTGGGAGCTCACATTCCAGGGAGAGGCCTGGCGTCCGCTTTACTCGCGCTTCTGGTTGGAGCCCAGTCACGCTCTAACGTTTAGCCCAGGCCCCACAAGGCCTCCAAAGCCCCGCAAGGGCTTTGTTGAGCCCTCTAGACCTCCTAGCGGCGCAGACTGGCCCTCTGTGCAGTGCTCAGAGTGTGTAGGCAGGCCTAGGGTAGCCCCTGCCCAGCCTTGGACCTCAGGTCCACCCACCTAGCCACCCTCTCTGCGCCTCACTCTTAATATTGGTAAAACAGGCTGCTCTAAGGATTAAACCATGACATGGGTAGAGCCTAGTACATAGCATGCCCAGAATTTTAAATTCCCTGTTAGCCTCTTTCCGGTTTTCCAGGGCACAGACGGAGCAGCGAGGTGAAGTTCCTCTGGGTCATAGGTAACTTGCCAAGTAGGTAAGCTTGAGTTGAAGCTTCGGTCGTCTGATAATTAAAAATGTCACACACTTATTGGGGAAATTTGAATAAGATTAGTGGGTTTTACCAATGTCAGTATCCTGGTTGTGATGTTATACTATAGTTTTGCAAAAGTTAGCATTGGGGGAAGCTAAGCAAAGTGTACAAGGGATCTCTGTTATTTCTTACAACTGCATGTGAATCTAGTTACCTCGAATTGTGTGTGTATAGTTTTGTACCACACCTACCTTTCCGTCACCAGAATCACACACAATTGGGAAAACTCCAGATTGGCAGGCGATAGAAAACACCCAAGAACATAAAGGTTGTGGCAGCCGAACTAGGTTGAGGCCCTCCTGGGTCCTCAAGTGCTACTGGAGATAAGGGGTGCTGTGAGTCACCCTATTCTTTTTTTTTTTTTTTTTTGGCTGTGCCGCCCAGCATGCAGGATCTTAGTTCCCCCACCAGGGATCGAACCTGTGCCCCCTGCCACTGGACCTGGAGTCCTAACCACTGGACCGCCAGGGAATTTCCTGGGTCACCCTATTCTTGCCAGAGACAGCCAATGGCATGGATGTGGTTGAGCTACTTTGTCTGGTCAGGCCTCAGTTTCCTCAAGTCCTTCCAGAGGTGGTTAGATGAGGGCAGGTCTGGTGCAGAGATGACCCAATTAGGAACCAGAGGGCAGGTGGGAACTTGCCTCTTGCCTCCAGACACCACCATCTGACTGGGGAATCAGATAAAGGGAAAGGAATGAGAGAAAAGCTTGGGTCTGAAGGCTCCAGGTAGATTTCCTGGTATTCTCTGCCTTTGAGTCTGGAGAGTAGAGAGACCACCCATAAGAGTCTTCTATTAGACCTGAGGGCAGAGGAAGGAGGCACCTCCCCAGGCAGGGCCTCCCTCACCTTACAAGGAAGTAGGGATCAAGTAGTATGTTTTAGATCCAGGCCCCCTTGGCTGACCACACACCCAACTGTTGTTCCCATCCTCAGGACTTCCAACCACATATCTATAGAGGGTCTAGTGGTCCTTGGAGCAGGCCTAGTGATTGCATTAGCTAGGCCAGTGTGTGGAAAGGCACAGGGGTCTTTACTCCTAGGACAGAACACCATTCCAAGGTAGGCAGGGCAGCTGGGACAACCTCAGTTTACAGTGAGTAAGCTGAGGCCCTGAGTGGTGTAATGACTTCCCAAGGCCCGTGGTGTGATCACCAAGGGTAAGGCAGAATGGGATGATGGGCGGGCCCCTCCCTCTTCCTTGGACAGCTCTGTTCTGGCAGCTACTCTGGGACTGCATTTGAGGCCTGGTTTGTTCCTGTGATGAGATGAACTGTTATAAGTTAAATCTACATAATGTAAACCTTAAAATAACAGAGTTATTTTATGTAAGTCAGCAAAAGAGATAAAATAAAATTAAAAACTCTCAAGTAATCCAAAATAAGGGAGAAAAAGAGGAAAAGGGTAACAAAGAAGAGATGAGACAACCAGAAAACAAATAAGATAAACTGAAACCTAAATATATCAATAATCACATTAAAAGTAAATGGTCTAAACAACCCAATTAAGGGACTTCCCTGGCAGTCCGGTGATTAAGACTCCATCCTTTCATTGCAGGGGACACGGGTTTGATCCCTGGTCGGGGAACTAAGATCCCGCATGCTGCACAGCATGGCCAAAATAATAATAATAATAATAAAATAATCAACCCAATTAAAAGGCAGAGATTATCAGAATGGATAAAAAAGTAAGACACAATTACATGTTGCCCACAAGAAATGTACTCTGAATATAAAGACTCCAATAGGGTAAAAGCAAAAAGATGGGAAAAGATACACCATGTTTATGCTTGTCAAAAGAAAGCTGGGAAGGCTATAATAAAATCAGGCAAAGTTGGTTTCAGAGCAGAGAATATTACCAGAGATGAAAAAAAGTTCAGTTCATAATGACAAAGGGGTTGATTAATTGAGGACATAACAATTCTAAATGTTCATGTGCCCAATAAGAGAGCTTCAAAATATATGACACAAAAATGGATAGAACTCCAAGAAAAAACAATCACAGTTTTAGTCAGAGATTTCAGTACTACCCTCTGAATAGTAGATAAAACAAGCAAATAATCAGCCAGGATATAATAAACTAGAACAACACTATCAACCAACTTGACCTTTATAGAATCCTCCACCTAACACTAGCAGAATACATATTCTTAAGTGTACACAGAAGATTTATCAAGACAGATCATATTATGGGCCATAAAACAAGTCTCAATAAATTAAAAAGGATTCAAGTCATAACGAAGTATGTGTTCTGATCACAGTGGAATTATATTAGAAATCAATAACAAAAAGATCCTTGGAAAATTCCCAGCTATTTGGAAAATGAATAACACACCTCTGGATCAATTAGGAATTATTTTGAACTGAATGAAAATGCAAATGCAGTGTATCAGAATTTGTGGGACATCTCTGTTAGAGAAATTTATAGCACTAAGTATCTATTTAAAAAAAGAAAGATATGTCAACGACCTCAGCTTCCACCTGAAACCAAAGTATACAGAAGAAAATAACAAAGATCAATGCAGAAATCCATGTAATAGAAAATCAATGAAACCATAAGCTGCTTCTTGAGAAGATCAACAAAATTGATAAACCTCTAGCCAGATTGATCAGGAAAAAAGAGAGAAAATACAAATCACCAATATTAGGAATAAAAGAGGTAAGATCACAACAGTTTCTACAGATAATAAAAGAATAATAAGGGAATATTAGGAACAACTTTTTGCCAATAAATTCAATAACTTAGTTGAAATGAAGAATAGATGGAAAGACACGAATTACCAAAGCTCACCTAAGAAATAGATAAATGTATAGGAATCTAGGTTAAATTTATACCATCTTAGCTTCAATAGCATACATTAATTCCTCCTATTCAATTCTATGTCCCCCTTGAAGTTGGTATTGTTACAAATACATCTTTATACATTGCATGCGTATTAACATAGATTTATAATTATTGTTTTATGCATCTGTCTTTTAAACCATGTAAGAATCAGAAAAGAGTTACATACCCAGAATACAATAATACTGGCTTTTATATTTACCTTGTACTTACCTTTATCAGTGAACTTTTATCTAGTGCCTTTTTGTTTCAGTCTGAATGACTCCCTGTAGCATTTCTTGTAGGGCAGGTCTACTAAACAAATGCTGTTAGTTTTTATTAATCTGGGAATGTCTGAACTTCTCCTTAATTGTGAAGGACAGTTTTTCTGGATATAGAATTACTGGTTGACAGGTTTTTGTTTGTGTTTTCCTGTCAGTTCTTTAAATATATCATTCTACTGGTTTCTAGCCTTCGTGGTTTCTGATGATAAATCAACTGTTAATCTTAGGATGTTAATTGTAACCTCCATGGTAACCACTACAAAAGCAAGTAGGAAATACATAGAAAAGGAAATGAAGAGGAAATCAAAATGGTACATACTAGGAGAAAAATCAAACACAAAAGAAGTCAGTACTGGAAGGATTAAGGAACGAAAAAGATATCACACACAGAAAACAGTACTATAGCAGAAGTAAGTCCTTCAATATCAGTAATCACTTTAAATGTAAATGGATTAAACTCACCAATTAAAAGACAGATTGGTGATAGGCGCACAATATTATGAATGTATTTAATGCCACTGATTTGTATATTTCAAAATGATTAAAATGGGAAATTTTATGTATATTCTATCACTCACAAAAAAAGGCAGAATGGATTTTAAAATGATCTAACAGGATTTGAAAAAAAATTTCTCCAGGGAAGACATGCAAATGGCCAAATAAGTACATGAAAAGATGCTCAACATCACTAATCATTAGGGAAATGCAAATCAAACTACAGTGAGATACCACTTCATATCCATTAGGATGGCTATTATTTAAAACAAAACAAAACAGAAAATAACAAATGTTGGTGAGGATGTACAGAAAAAGGAACTCTTGTGTACTGCTGGTGGGAATAAAATGGTGCAGTCACTACAGAAAAGAATATGGTGGTGCCTAAAAAAATTGAAAATAGAATTACCATATGATCCAGCAATTACACGTTTGGGTATATACCACAAAGAATGGAAAGAAGGGATTCAGAGAGATATCTGTATACTCAAGTACACAGCATCATTCTCCACAATAGTCAAAATGTGGAAGCAACCCAAGTGCCCATCGACAGGTAAGTGGATAAACAAAATATGGTACATATGTACAATGGGATATTGACACACCTACAACATGGATGAACCTTGAAGACATTATGCTAAGTGAAAGAAACCAGTCACGAAAGAACAAATAAGGTACGATTTCACTTATATGAGGTACCTAGAGTAGTCAAACTCATATAGATAAAAAATAGAACGGTAGTTGCCAGGGGCTGGGGCGGGGGGGGCTGGGTGGGAGGGAATAAAGAGCTATTGTTTAATGGGTACGGGGTTTCAGCTTGAGAAGATGAAAAACTTTTTGGAGATGGATGGTAGTAATGCTTGCATAACAGTGTATTTAATGCCACTGAACTGTACACTTAGAAACAGTTTAAAATGTTAAAAAAAAAAAAAGAGAGAATGATCCAATCCAAGTATATGCTGCTGGCAAGAGACTCACTTTAGACCCAAAGACACAAATAAGTTGAAAGTGAAAGGATGGAAAAGATATTCTATGTAAAGAATAACCAAAAGAGACCTAGGGTGGCTATATTAATACTGGACAAAATAGATTTTAAGTCAAAAACTGTTACAAGAGACAAAAGAGGACATTTTATATTGATAAGAAGGGAAAATCATGAAGAAGTTATAACAATTATATATGCACCAAACAACACAGTCCCAAGATATATGAAGCAAATATTGACAAAACCGATGGGAGAAATTGACAGTTCTACACTAATAGTTGGAGGCTTCAATACCTTACTTTCAATAATGGAAAGAATATCCTATACAGAAGATCAATAAGGAAACAGAGTACTTGAAAAACACTATAAACCAACTAGGCCTAAAAGACATAAAGAACACTCGTCCTAAAGAATACACATTGTTCTCAAGTACACGTGGAGCATTCTCCAGGATAGATCATATGTTAGGCCACAAAACAAATTTTAATACATTTTAAAACCTCCTAACAAAGAAAAGACCAGGACCAGATGGCTTCACTGATTAATTCTACCAAAAATCTAAAGGAGAATTAATACCAATCCTTCTCAAATTCTTCCAAAAAATTGAAAGAAAAGGAACACTTCCTAACTTGTTCTAACTCAGCATTGCCCTCATACCAAAGCCAGACAAACACACAAAAGGAAACTACAGATCAATATCTCTTATTAATGTAAATGTAAGGTAATAAAAGAACTCTCAATAAATTAAAAAGGATTAAAATCATACAAAGCATCTTCCCTGACCACAATGGAATTAATCTAGAAATCAGTAGCAGAAGGAAAACTGGAAAATTAGCAAATATGCAGAAAGTAAATAACACACTCTTAAAAAAACAGTGGATTAAAGAAGACCACTAGGGAAATTAGAAAATACTTTGAGATATACCAAAAACTTATGGGATATAGTAAAAGCAGTACTCAGTGGGAAATTTACAGTTGTAAATGCCTACATTAATAGAAGATCTCAGATAAACAACCAAACTTTAAAACTTAAGGAGCTAGAGGGACTTCCCTGGTGGTCCAGTGGTAAATAATCCACCTTCCAGTGCAGGGGACATGGGTTTGATCCCTGGTCAGGGAAGTAAGATCCCACATGCCACTGGGCAACTAAGCCTGTGTGCCACAACTACTGACCTCGTGTGCCTCAGTGAGAGAGCCCACATGTGGCAAACTACAGAGCCCATGCACCCTGGAGCCTGCACGCTGCAACTAGAGAGAGATCCCACATGCCACAATTAGAGAGAAGCCCGTGTGCCACAACAAAAAGATCCCACATGCCTCAACAAAGATCCTGCGTGCTGCAACTAAGACCCGATGCAGCCAAAAAAATAAAGAAAAATAAAGTAGTTCAGTAGCTTAAAAAAAAAACAAACTCTAAGGAACTAGGAAAAGTAGGGCAAACTAAAGGAAGGAAGGAAATAATATAGAGCACAAATAAATTAAATGGGGGGGAACAATAGAGAGAATCAACAAAATCAAAAGTTGGTTCTTTGAAAAGATAGCAAAACTTTAGTTAGACTGACTAAAAGAAGTGGAAGATGAAAATAACTAAAACCGGAAATGAAAACAGAAATTAAAAGGATTATAAGAGAGCACTATGAACTATTATATGCAAACAAGATAATCTGGATGAATCAACAAATTCCTAAAGACATGCAAATTATTAAAACTTATTCAAGAGGAAATAGAAATTCTCAACAGACCTGCAATAAGCAAGAAGATTGCATCAGGAATCAATAACCTCCCAATAAAGAAAAGTCAGGACTAGATGTCTTCACTGGCCAATTCTACCAAACATTTAAAGAAGAATTAACATCAATCCAATGCATCAATCCTAACATCAACTCTACCAAAAATTAGAGGAGGGGAACACTTTCTAACACATTCCTTGAGGCCAACATTATCCTGATACCAAAGCCAGAGAAAGATTCCATAAGAAAACTATGAGATCAATATTCCTTATAAACATAGACAAAAATCTTTAATAATATACTAGCAGACCAAATCCAATAGCACAGTAAAAAGGATTATACACAATGAGCAAATGGGATTTACCCTAGGAATGGAAGGGGTGTTTCAACTATAGGAAAATCAATGTCATACAGCCCATTAACAGGACAAAGGAAAACAACCACATAACTCAATAGATGCAGAAAAGCATCTGACAAAAATTCAACATCCTTTCATGATAAAAACACAGCTGAGGTCTTCCCTGGTGGCACAGTGGTTAAGAATCCGTGCTCCCAGAGTTCAGGACATTGGTGCCCCAGAGACCTCACAGCTCCATGTAATATCAAATGGCAAAAGCTCTCCCAGAGATCTCCATCTCATCACTAAGACCCAGCTCCACTCAACGACCAGCAAGCTACACTGCTGGAGACCCTATGCCAAAAAACTAGCAAGACAGGAACACAACCCCACACATTAGCAGAGAGGCTGTCTAAAATCATAATAAGGTCACAGACACCCCAAAACACACTACTGGACGTGGTCCTGCCCACCACAAAGACAAGATCCAGCCTCATCCACCAGAACGCGCACCAGTCCACTCCACCAGGAAGCCTACACAACCCACTGAACCAACGTTAGCCACTAGGGGCAGAAACCAAAAATAACGGGAACTACGAACCTGAATCCTGCAAAAAGGAGACCCCAAACACAGTAAGTTAAGCAAAATGAGGAGATAGAGAAACACACAGCAGATGAAGAAGCAAGGTAAAAACCCAGCAGACCAAACAAATGAAGAGGAAATAGGCAGTCTACCAGAAAAAGAATTCAGAGTAATGATAGTAAAGATGATCCAAAATCTTAGAAATAGAATGGAGAAAATACAAGAAATGTTTAACAAGGACCTAGAAGAATTAAAGAGCAAACAAACAATGATGAACAACACAATAAATGAAATTAAAAATTCTCTAGAAGGAATCAATAGCAGAATAACTGAGGCAGAAGAACAGATAAGTGACCTGGAAGAGAAAATAGTAGAAATAACTACCAAAGAGCAGAACAAATAAAAAAGAATGAAAAGAATTGAGGACAGTCTCAGAGACCTCTGGGACAACATTAAACGCAGCAACATTCAAATTATAGGGGTCCCAGAAGAAGAAGAGAAAAAGAAAGGGGCTGAGAAAATATTTGAAGAGATTACAGTTGAAAACTTCCCTAATATGGGAAAGGAAATAATCAAGTCCAGGAAGCGCAGAGAGTCCCATACAGGATAAATCCAAGGAGAAACATGCCAAGACACATATTAATCAAACTATCAAAAATTAAATACAAAGAAAAAATATTAAAAGCAGCAAGGGAAAAAACAACAAATAACATACAAGGGAATCCCTATAAGGCTAACAGCTGATCTTTCAGCAGAAACTCTGCAGCCAGAAGGGTGTGGCAGGACATATTTAAAGTGGTGAAAGGGAAAAACCTACAACCAAGATTACTCTATCCAGCAAGGATCTCATTCAGATTCGACGGAGAAATTCAAAACTTTACAGACAAGCAAAAGCTAAGTGAATTCAGCACCACCAAATCAGCTTTACAACAAATGCTAAAGGAACTTCTCTAGGCAGGAAACACAAGAGAAGGAAGAGACCTACAATAACAAACCCAAAACAATTAAGAAAATGGTAATAGGAACATACATATCAATAACTACCTTAAATGTAAATGGATTAAATGCTCCAACCAAAAGACACAGACTGGCTGAATGGATACAAAAACAAGACCCATATATATGCTGTCTACAAGAGACCCACTTCAGACCTAGGGACACATACAGACTGAAAGTGAGGGGATGGAAAAAGGTATTCCATGCAAATGGAAATCAAAAGAAAGCTGGAGTAGCAATTCTCATATCAAACAAGATAGACTTTAAAATAAAGATTATTACAAGAGACAAAGAAGGACACTACATACTGATCAAGGGATCAACCCAAGAAGAAGATATAACAATTGTAAATATTTATGCACCCAACATAGGAGCACCTCAATACATAAGGCAAATGCTAACAGCCAGAAAAGGGGAAATCAACAGTATTACAATCATAGTAGGGGACTATAACACCCCACGTTCACCAATGGACAGATCATCCAAAATGAAAATAAATAAGGAAACACAAGCTTTAAATGATACATTAAACAAGATGGACTTAATTGATATTTACAGGACATTCCATCCAAAAACAACAGAATACACTTTCTTCTCAAGTGCTCATGGGACATTCTCCAGGATAGATCATATATTGGGTCACAAATCAAGCCTTGGTAAATTTAAGAAAATTGAATTCGTATCAAGTGTCTTTTCCAACCACAACGCTACGAGACTAGATATTACAGGAAAAAAATCTGTAAAAAAATACAAACACATGGAGGCTAAACAATACACTACTAAATAACCAAGAGATCACTGAAGAAATCAAAGAGGAAATCAAAAAATACCTAGAAACAAATGACAATGAAAACACGATGACCCAAAACCTATGGGATGCAGCAAAAGCAGTTCTAAGAGGGAAATTTATAGCAATACAATCCTACCTCAAGAAACAAGAAACATCTCAAATAAATAACCTAACCTTACACCTAAAGAAATTAGAGAAAGAAGAACAAAAAAAATCCAAAGTTAGCAGAAGGAAAGAAATCATAAAGATCAGATCAGAAATAAATGAAAAAGAAATGAAGGAAAAAATAACAAAGTTCAATAAAACTAAAAGCTGGTTCTCTGAGAAGATAAACAAAATTGATAAACAATTAGCCAGACTCATCAAGAAAAAAAGGGAGAAGACTCAAATCTATATAATTATAAATGAAAAAAGAGAAGTAACAACTGATACTGCAGAAATACAAAGGATCATGAGAGATTACTACAAGAAACTATATGCTAATAAAATGGACAACCTAGAAGAAATGGACAAATTCTCAGAAAAGCACAACCTTCCAAGACTAAACAAGGAAGAAATAGAAAATATAAACAGACCAAGCACAAGCACTGAAATTGAGATGGTGATTAAAAATCTTCCAACAAACAAAAGCCCAGGACCAGATGGCTTCACAGGTGAATTCTATCAAACATTTAGAGAAGAGCTAACACCCATCCTTCTCAAACTCTTCCAAAATATAGCAGAGGGAGGAACACTACCAAACTCATTCTACGAGGCCACCATCACCCTGATTCCGAAACCAGACAAAGATGTCACAAAGAAAGAAAACTACAGGCCAATATCACTAATGAACATAGATGCAAAAATCCTCAACAAAATACTAACAAACAGAATCCAACAGCACATTAAAAGAATCATACACCATGATCAAGTGGGGTTTATCCCAGGAATGCAAGGATTCTTCAATATACGCAAATCAATCAATGTGATAAACGATATTAACAAATTGAAGGAGAAAAACCACATCAACATCTCAATAGATGCAGAAAACGCTTTTGACAAAATTCAACACCCATTTATGATAAAAATCCTCCAGAAAGTAGGCATAGGGGGAACTTACCTGAACATGATAAAGGCCATATATGACAAACCCGCAGTCAACATCATTCTCAATGGTGAAAAACTGAAACCATTACCTCTAAAATCAGGAACAAGACAAGACTGTCCACTCTCACCACTATTATTCAACATAGTTTTGGAAGTTTTAGCCACAGGAATCAGAGAAGAAAAAGAAATAAAAGGAATCCAAATGGGAAAAGAAGAAGTAAAGCTGTCACTGTTTGCAGATGACAGAATACTATACATAAAGAATCCTAAAGATGCTACCAGAAATCTACTAGAGCTAATCAATAAATTTGGTAAAGTAGCAGTATACAAAATTAATGCACAGAGATCGCTTGCATTCCTATACATTAATGATGAAAAATCTGAAAGAGAAATTAAGGAAACAGTCCCATTTACCATTGCAACAAAAAGAATAAAATACCTAGGAATAAACCTACCTAAGGAGACAAAAGACCTGTATGCAGAAAGCTATAAGGCACTGATGAAAGAAATGAAAGATGATACAAATAGATGGAAGGATATACCATGTTCTTGGATTGGAAGAATGAACATTGTGAGAATGACTATACTACCCAAAGCAATCTACAGATTCAATGCAATCCCTATCAAACTACCAATGGCATTTTTCATAGAACTAGAACAAAGAATTTCACAATTTGTATGGAAACACAAAAGACCCCGAAGAGCTAAAGCAATCTTGAGAAAGAAAAACGGAGCTGGAGGAATCAGTCTCCTGGAATTCAGACTATACCACAAAGCTACAGTAATCAAGACAGTATGGTACTGGCACAAAAACAGAAATATAGATCAATGGAACAGGATAGAAAGCCCAGATAAACCCATGCACATATGGTCACCTTATTTTTGATAAAGGAGGCAAGAATATACAGTGGAGAAAAGACAGCCCCTTCAATAAGTGGTGCTGGGAAAACTGGACAGCTACATGTAGAAGAATGAAATTAGAACACTCCCTAACACCATACACAAAAGTAAACTCAAAATGGATTAAAGACCTAAATGTAAGGCCAAACACTATAAAACTCTTAGAGGAAAACATAGGCAGAACACTCTATGACATAAATCACAGCAAGATCCTGTCTGACCCACCTCCTAGAGAAATGGAAATAAAAACAAAAATAAACAAATGGGACCTAATGAAACTTAAAATCTTTTGCACAGCAAAGGAAAACATAAACAATATGAAAAGACAACCCCCAGAATGGGAGAAAATATTTGCAAATGAAGCAACAGACAAAGGATTAATCTCCAAAATTTACAAGCAGCTCAAAATAAAAAAAAAACAATCCAATCCAAAAATGGGCAGAAGACCCAAATACACATTTCTCTAAAGAAGATATACAGATTGCCAACAAACACATGAAAGAATGCTCAACATCACTAATCATTAGAGAAATGCAAATCAAAACTACAATGAGGTATCACCTCCCACCAGTCAGAATGGCCATCATCAAAAAATCTACAAACAATAAATGTTGGAGAGGGTGTGGAGAAAGGGGAACCCTCTTGCACTGTTGGTGGGAATGTAAATTGATACAGCCACTATGGAGAACAGTATGGAGGTTCCTTATAAAACTAAAAATAGAACTACCATGCGACCCAGCAATCCCATAACTGGGCATATACCCTGAGTAAACCATAATTCAAAAAGGTCATGTACCACAATGTTCATTGCAGCCATATTTACAATAGCCAGGACATGGACGCAACCCAAGTGTCCATCGACAGATGAATGGATACAGAAGATGTGGCACATATATACAATGGAATATTACTAAGCCATAAAAAGAAATGAAATTGAGTTATTTGTAGTGAGGTGGATGGACCTAGAGTGAAGAGTGAAGTAAGTCAGAAAGAGAAAAACAAATACCATATGCTAACACATATATATGGAATGTAAAAAAAAAAAAAAAAAAAGGTTCTGAAGAACCTAGGGGCAGGACAGGAATAAACACATAGACGTAGAGAATGGACTTGAGGACACAGGGAGTGGGAAGAGTAAGCTGGGACAAAGTGAGAGAGTGGCATGGACATATATACACTACCAAATGTAAAACCGATAGCTTGTGGGAAGCAGCCGCATAGCACAGGGAGACCAGCTCGGTGCTTTGTGACCACCTAGAGGGGTGGTATAGGGAGGGGGGGAGGGAGGGAGACGGGGGGAAGAGATATGGGAACATATGTATATGTATAGCTGATTCACTTTGTTATAAAGCAGAAACTAACACACCATTGTAAAGCAATTATACTCCAATAAAGATGTTAAGAAAGAAAAGAAGATAAAATAAAGACATCTTCAAACATTCAAAAAACAAACAAAAATACACTATTAGGAAATCAAGCATGGGAGGTACATATTGATAGAAACTTGAATTAAATGATATTTTCATGATAAAAAAAAGAATGAAGATAAAGACATCTTCAAACATTCATGAAACAAACAAACAAAAATACACTATAGGGCTTCCCTGGTGGCGCAGTGGTTGAGAATCTGCCTGCCAATGCAGGGGACACGGGTTCGAGCCCTGCTCTGGGAAGGTCCTACATGCCGGGGAGCAACTGGGCCCGTGAGCCACAGCTACTTGGCCTGCGCGTCTGGAGCTTGTGCTCCGCAACAGGAGAGGCCGCGACAATGAGAGGCCCGCGCACCGCAATGAAGAGTGGCCCCCACTCGCCGCAACTAGAGAAAGCCTTCACACAGAAATGAAGACGCAACACAGCCTAAATAAATTTATTAAAAAAAAATACACTATTAGGAAATCAAGCATGGGAGGTATATATTGATAGAAACTTGCATTAAATGACATTTTCATGATAAAAAAAAAAAAAGAAGAATCCGTGCTCCCAGAGCAGGGAACATGGTTTCAATCCCTGGTTGGGGAACTAAGATCCCACATGCCACAGGGCGTGGCCAAAACAAAAGAAAACAAAAAACCAAAACCAAAAACACAGCAAACTAAGAATAGGATAGCCTTTTTAGGGAATGGTACTGGAACAACTGGTTATCTATATGCAAAAATTATCACCTTGAATCCATACCTCGCAATATACACAAATTCTAATGTATGATTCTATTATATGAAACTCTAGAAAATGCATACTAAACTATAGTGACAGAAAGCAGATTAGTGTTTACCTGAAGAAGGATGTGTGAGGGTCAGGTGAGAGGGGTCACAAAGAGGCACAAAGGAAATTTGGGGGGTGAGGGATAGGTCTATTACCTTGGTTATGATAGTTTCATTTGAACACATATGTCAAGATGTATTAAATTGTACACTTTAAATGTGTGCAGCTTATGTTAATTGTAGCTCAATACAGTTTTTAAAAATTATTTTTGGCTGAATTGGGTCTTCATTGCTGCATGCGGGCTTTCTCTAATTGCAGTGAGCGGGGGCTACTCTTCGTTGCAGTGTGCAGGCTTCTTGTTGCAGTGGCTTCTCTTGTTGCAGAGCGCAGGCTCTAGGCACGCGGGCTTCAGGAGCTGTGGCATGTGGGCTCAGTAGTTGTGGCTCACGGACTCTAGAGCACAGGCTCAGTAGTTGTGGCGCACGGGCTTAGTTGCTCTGCGGCATGTGGGATCTTCCTGGACCAGGGCTCAAACCCGTGTCCCCTGCATTGGCAGGCAGATGCTTAACCACTGCACCACCAGGGAAGCCCCTCAGTACAGTTTTTAAAAATATGATGAGTAAAGAATAACTCAGTAAATATGGATCAATGCATATTTATTTTATAAATGAGTTAATGGAGTTAATGACAGGTGAGTCAATAGGCCAATGCCCAGGGATTGGGAAGGGGGAGACATACAAAGAAAAAGGAACCAAGACTGTAGCAGAATCTTGTTGGCCACCATCACATTGCCCAGGCTCAACCTTGCCGGGCTGGCCCAAAGTGCCCTGAGCCCACTACTGGCTATTCTTGTGGCTTCAACTAAGTCACTCAACACCTTGGAACCTGAGTCCCTGACTCCAAAACGTAACTAATAATGCCCACCTCATAAATAAGATTATTGTTGATTGAAAGAAATTACATTTATGGGGGATTCTCTGGATATCCAGTGGTTAGGACTCTGCGCTTTCACTACCAAGGGCTGGGTTCAATCCCTGGTCGGGGAACTAAGATCCTGCAAGCTGCGCAAGGCATGGCCAAAAAAAAAAAAAAAAATTATGGGCTTAAGCATTAGGTAAATAATAACATGCTCCCTAAACGTAAGGGATTACAAAACAATCTGATTGTTTTTGATTGCAAAAACAAATTACTACCAAGAGTTGGAAAACATACAAAGTCACAAAGAAGAAAATTAAATTACTCATAATCCCACTTTCAGAGGGTATTTTCTTCCTGGCTCTTTCTTACATTGGCTCATTTATTTTTGTGCAGTTACCTGGTTTTCTGCATGCATCCCATTTTCCCACCTCCATACCTTTACTTCCGCTGTTCTTCTCCACCTTCCAGAAGCCCATTGGCCTCTTTCTGGAGGGCGGAGCAGAGGGCTGCTCCGGAAGGAGTGGAAAACGAGCTTCTGAGACGCTGCCTAGTGGAGCCGGCCCTCATCCCATTCCGGGATAAAGATCAGTGGGGTTGAGGTGGAGAGGGACCCCACAGTTCCCGCACCTGCCCTTGTGACGTCACTGGCAGCCTGAGGAGTGGAGGTTTGGGGCTCCCTCCACTTCGGGGTCCCTACTGGCCAGCCCCTGACAGCACCAGAGGCCTGACTTCAAGGTATTTGCTTCCCCGCAGCTTTCCTTCACCTTCTAAATCTTACCCACACCCAATCTACTTTCCCTTGTCCTTCAGTCTCCTCCAGGCTCCAGCTCCATCGACAGTGAGCTGGGGATCAAAGTACCTGCCTCTCAGGGTAGATGTGAAGGTCAGTGTCCTGGCCCTTAGCCCTTAGCCTTGTACAGGCAGTAAGTGTTCAAGGAATTGTCTGAACTGATGGGAAAGTACTTGGTAAACTGGAAAGCACAGTCAAATATTAGCTGTTATAATCGGTCCACTCAATTTCCTCAGATCAAGTTCCCTCCAAGTAAAACAAATTCCCCTCGACTCCAACCCCCAAACTGCAAATCCCCATAACCACCCCTCCCTTCTCCAGTCTGAATCCTAACTTGGCTTTTCCTTGCCTGTTTCAGACACAGGCTGTGCTGAAAGTGACCAGCCTTCCATTTAGCTCCTGCCCTCCACCTGGGAAAGTTCACAGGATCCTGGGCTGAGAGGTAAGCGGAGTAGCAGGAACTGGGGGTTTCCTCCCTGCTTTCCCTCTAACTCCCAAGTTCAAGGCAAGAAGAGGAAGCTGGGGAAGGGGTCTCAGAGGACAGGCTTCAATAGGGTGTTTGTTCTGATTTGTTGGTGGGCACCACGCTGGTTGAATATCACCCTTAACTACCCCCACCTCCACCTGTTCCAAACTTCTCTCTACCCATCCCTGAGGGTAGTTCTACATTTGCTTCCAGGTCTGGGGGAAAGTGAAGGGTGTGTGTGTGTGTGTGTGTGTGTGTGTGTGTGTGTGT
>NW_021697045.1:0-1502 GCF_005190385.1 Monodon monoceros | reverse complement strand
AGCAATGAGGAAGGAAAGCGTTTTCAAATTACAGCAAAGATTTGATATCTTTAACATATAAAGAGCACTCTCAAATCAATAAGTGAAATATGACTATTACAATCAAAAAATAGAAAAAAAGGATATGAAAAGGCAGTTCTCAGGAGTTACCAGTGGCCAGGTGTCATATGAATATTGTTAAACCAGTTTAGAAATCAAAAGAAAGTGAAACACTATTGAGATATGATTTTGGTTACTCTATGGGCAAAGATTTAAAAGACTGAAAATGTCCTGCTTGGTGTGCATTATGGGCTGAATTGTATCCCCCCTTAATTCGTATGTTGAAATCCTATTGTCTAATGTGACAGTATTTGGCGATAGGGACTTTAAAGAGCTAATTAAGGTTATATTTATCAGGTCATAAGTGTGGGTACCTAATCCAATAGGTCTGGTGTCCTTATAAGAAGAGGAACAAGACACCAAAGAGCTCTCTCTTTCTCTCCCTACGCACACACACACACACACACACACACACACACACACAAAGGACATGTGAGGACACAGCGAGAAGGTGTCTGTCTATAACTCAAGGAGGAGGCCTCACCAGAAACCAACCTGCTGGCACCTTGATCTTGGACTTCAAGTCTCCAGAACTATGAGAAAATAAATTTCTGCTGTTTAAGACACCTAGTCTGTGGTATTTTATTATTATTTTATTATGGCGGGCTAAGCTGACAAATAGAGGGTAGGAAGTAAGAAAATGGACACTTTCATACACAGTTGGTTGGAGTTAAATTGATGCAAACGTTTTGGAGGGCAACTTGGTAATACATATCAAACACTTTAAAAAGAGATTACTCTTTGACCCAACAAGCCTCCTTCTAAAATCCTATTGTACATAATGTGTTACACAAAAACAAATGTACCAGGGTATTAATTTCAGCATGGTTCATAATACTGAAAAATTATAAGTAGCCTAAAGGCCTATGTACAAGAGATTGGTTAAAATAACTATGGTATACACATTCTGTGGAATATTATACAGCTATTGAAAATAATGTGGAAGGCACAGGCTTCTCCATATCCAGTATGTGGCCCACTTCCGGGCCAATTTTGGGTGACCTGTCTGGAAAGGGAAGGTCCTTCTCCTTGTCCCTTTCCTCCAGCTGCCCCTTGCAGTCCCTCCCCTCCTTTGACTCATCTGTCTCCTTTTCTACCACAATATGAGTTGATCAGCAAGGATCTAATCCCTTAACAAGAAAAGAGGCCTATTTCTCCCTTGAAGTAATAAAGGAGGGCCAAGTCCTCAGACCACAGTAGTTAAATAAATAAAATTATGATTCCCTCCATTCATTAATAGTCAAGACTTTGCTATTGCAAGTGAAAAAAAGTAGAACAGAAACAATCTAAAATATTCCCATTGGCTTAAGCGAAAGGGAGAATTTCTGGGTCTGTATAACCGAAAGGTACAGAGGTAGTTCCTGTCTTCAGGCATGGCTGGATCCAGGATTTGGTTCTCTGAG
>NW_021697044.1:0-1180 GCF_005190385.1 Monodon monoceros | reverse complement strand
TGGGTCTTCTTTTCTAGTTTGCAGACTGCAAGAAGCGAAGGCCAATGCTAGTCCTCTTCCCAGCCACATTCCAGGGATGAAACACCTGGTTAAGGATATGAGAGACATCAAAAATATATTGGAACAAATGAATGAATGTGTAGGAAAATTATTAAAAGCAAAGGCTATATAACCAAAAAAAGTTACTATAATGTAGACACAATTAGCAGCTCAAGAAGCGATGAGAAATATTAAATAAAGATGTGAATTAAGTTATTGTTCAGGTACATGGCTCAGAAATTCATTTTAACTGGCAAAATATAGACTGTGTATGATCTGATTCCTCAATGTTGCTATTAGTAGCTCTCAATGATGAACAGAGATTTTTAGGAACATACACATATTTTCTCAGAGTGGTAGTAGTAGAGATAATAAGACCTAGATGCTTGGATACTGCAGTACTTTTAAGGAAGATATGTAGAGTGAAAATACCTTGAATATACATTTTCAAGGATGGACAGTAAACTTTATTTCTTACATGCACAAAACATGCAAGCTGTTAACAGTCACATTTCATTTCAAAGAGTGTCACTGACTTAGATCTTACAACTTTGTAAAGTGATCAGACACTGAAATCAATCTCTTTGGGGATGTGTTGTCCACCATAATGACTCTAGTTGACACTGATGTATGATAGATAGGAAAGCTGTTAAAAGAGTAGATTCTAGGAGAGTTTATCCTAAGGAAAAACAATTTTTTCTTTTTCTTCTCTTTTAGAAGAATCAATCTTTCTCTCCCCACTCCCCTTTCTCCTTCCATCTCTCCATCTTTTTTTTTTTACATCTTTATTGGAGTATATCTCTCCAACTTTTGCTCTCTCTCTTTAAAGAGAAGTTGCTTAGGGAATAATTTGGGGATTATATGTATTTCTATGAAGTTGTGGTGGAAAAGAAATGATAACTAGATTTCCAGATATTTGCTTAGGGATTTAAAGCAATCTAATAATGCCCTCATCTTCGGAAGGGGTCCAATCATTGTTGCATACTGAAAAGTTTTGTATTGACTCTGGCACTGGCCAAAACGGAAGAAATTCTCCATAGTCTGTCTCACCTACAGATTACAACTGAAAACTCTGAACTGACCATAAAAAGTAACCATGTGAGGAATGTGAAAAATTAAAACTAGAAAGTGAAATGAGGAG
>NW_021697043.1:0-1547 GCF_005190385.1 Monodon monoceros | reverse complement strand
ACAACCGTTTACTCCTACGCGGAAACCACCGATGCCTGCGCAGCTGGCATTGTATTTACTTGCAAGAAACAAACTTATGCACACAATTTCGGATGACTCATGAGACTTCGGAGTCCCTGTCATGAGCCCATGATGGCAGAATGAAATCATCTTCTTTTTTGAAACCTATTTTTCTCTTTTTTTCTTTTCTTTTTTTTTTGGCCGTGGCTTGCAGGATCTTAGTTCCCCGACCAGGGATCAAACCCCTGCCCCCTGCAGTGGAACCATGCAGTCCTAACCACTGGACCGCTGGAGAAGTCCCCCCCCTTAAACGTATTTCTTGAACAAGCAGCTCTGCAGGTGGAGAGCTGAGAACCGACCTTTGGCCAAGAGAAACCCACAACCCTTTTATACCCAGGGAAGAATAAAGAGTATCCTTATCGTGGACATGCAGAACTCTGTGGAATGTTTCCTATCGACCTCAGTCAGCATCCTTGCTAACTCTGAGGGACGCTCCAGGCCCAGAAACGGAGTGGCCTTGTGTCTACAGAGGGCACCGAACCCTGAAGAACGGTTTGTTACATGGCGTCTACAAGCCCTGCCTGGTGGGTTTGATGTTTTTCTTTTTCCTTCTGGTCAGTTATCTCTTATAAAACAAAACATAAGTGTGTTCCACTGTAACAAAAGCTTCTGTGTCATATTATAGCTCCCTTAGCCTATGTCACATTAACTGTGTAACTTATTCCCGTCTTGATTTGAAAATCTCGCTAAATAAAACTATCGCTTTTGTTGTCGTGCCAGGCAAAAAAGGAGTGATGTTTCGGTTAATAATTGGGCAAATAGGGGGAGGATGCAGCTGGCCACTCTGGGGAACATTGTAATGGTGATTAACGCTTTTTCTGTAGCAGGGAAATGTTGAACTCATGAGGCGTTTTTAAGCCAAATGCCATTTCATCTCTGCTGACAAAGCGTACTGGACACAGGAGTGGCATTTACCTGAACGGAAATGAGGGGCAACTAATCCACCCCTCCATGTTTCCACCCACGTAACACAAAAACGTAAGTCAGGGCAATTGAATACGCAGCCGTGGAAGGAGGAAGACCCTGACGTGAGGCAGGGGATACAACTGCAAGAAGAAACAAATCTAGGATGAAACGGACGGACTCCAGGGGAGAAAAAAAAAAAAAAAAAAAAAAGATGGGGGGTGGTGGGAGCTGACAAAAAGGAACAGAGACCAGTCTCTACGAAGAAAACACGGGAAAAAAAATTAAACTCTACTGATACAAAAAAAAAGTCCCCTTTTTCTTCATGGGATAAAAGATACCTTCTCTCTGGGAGCATTGGCTGGGGAAGCAGCTAATGTTTCCCGAGTATGAGAACATGAATATTCAACTTATGGACGCTGTGACAGACCGGGGGATGGACCCCTCCCCCCCCCACGTCCCCGGCCTCTTGTTTCTAAGAAAAGCTTTAGCCCCCTAGGCCTTCCCGGATCTCCAGAGAGCAAATTTTATCAGAGAAGTGAGAAAATATACAAACAAAGGAACACAGTCACGCAAGACAGTAA
>NW_021697042.1:0-3187 GCF_005190385.1 Monodon monoceros | reverse complement strand
GATTTACCACATCTACACCCAGAGCTGGGTGAGACATAATGCTGGACACTTCGGGCTGATAGCATTGGTGAGGTTCGGTGAGCAAACGCAGACCCTTTGAAATCATACTGCATGGTACCCATTCCATGGGTCCCAACTCTCCAGGTTGAAGGGATTCTTCCTTTAGCTAAAACATGCATGGGAAGCCCAGAGTATGGTCCACCGTGTGATTGGGAAACGTTTTCAAATGCATCTCAGTTTTCGTCCCCTGGTACTCGGGTTCACCATTCCAGACGCTTTACTAACATTCTCCCCACATGGAGACTCAGTGCCTTTAACGTCCTGTTTGGCCCAGTTTGCAATTTCTGCGCAAGATGAACAGAAATAGGGAGAACCAATGAAAGACTAGCTGTAGGTGTCTGCATGGGCAAACGTAACGCTCATTTCCCACCAGGAAGAGGAATTAACCAAATGCTCAGCGTGCCCTGCCAGAAACAGATTAGGACCTGAAGCCATCCTGCGGTTTTGCGGCCAGCTCACAAGAAAGCGAGTTGAAGAAAGGAGCTCAGGGGCACTGTAATTCACAAACCTGCAGAGTTATGAATGACAGCTATCGTCCAAAAATGTACTGAAGTAAGTTTTCGAAGAGGACTTGAAAGAGGGGCAGAATTTCAGGAAAAAGGTTTTAGGGGGTAGACTGGAATTGCACTTAAAGCATAGGTAAAGAGGCAGAATGTCGACAATGATTCACTTGGCAAAAAAGTGCGTATGCGTTTTATCCTGAATATATTCAGGAAAAAACGCATACGCCCTTTTTGTCCAACCAAGCAAGCGTGTAAAGGAAATCTGCACTACAATGAAGTCTCACTGCCCCCTGGTCAAAAGGGCCATCTGAAGAAAGTGTAAAATCCAGAAAGGCAGGACAGGTCATGGAGAACAGGGAGCCCTGTTATGCTGATGGGCGGGATGTAAATTGCCAACAGCCCCTCTGGAGAAGTGTATGGGGTTTCCTGAACCACAAAGGAAACAAAGCAACACAGCCTATGGCACTTCCACTTACGGTCCTATAGGTTAGGGAAATTAAATGCAAAAACACACAGCCACCCCAAAGTTTGCGATGGCTCTGTTTACAACAACCTCGTCTACGGTACAAGTTAAATATCCGAGAAAGCAAAAAATGGATAAAGAAGTTGTGGTACGTACGTACAGTGGAATATCACTCAGCAATGAAATCTATGTCATCAGGCCCATAGCGGCATAATGAGTGGATTCAGGTATGATGATTCTACGATAAATAAGTCACACAGAAAAAGAAACATCATAAGATATCACTAATACACGGAATGTAATCTTGGCTACACATGAACTCAATTACAAAACAGAAGAGGGTCTCAAATTTAGAAAACCAACTTGTGCTTGCTTATGGGGAAAGGTGAGTTGGGGTGCTGCATAAAACCGGAGATTGAAATTTGCACAGATATCTTTCCATAAGCCAAATATGTAATAGACAAGACCTACTCCTTGCTCAACGTAATGGACTCAACACCCCATATTCAACGCCTGGGAATATACCTGACAAATAAGAATTTTAAAACCCATGGATTTATATGTCTCCATAAGGAAATCAAGCGTGTGTACAGCGGCCTAAACGCAGCAGTGGAAATCCGATAAATCCCTTTATCAAAATAAATCTCAAAAACAAAACACAATGACACTGAAATAGAGAGCAATTCTTAAATAATTCATTCAGGGCTTGGGATGCAACCTGGATTTACCACATCTACACCCAGAGCTGGGTGAGACATAAGGCTGGACACTTCGGGCTGATAGCATTGGTGAGGTTCGGTGAGCAAACGCAGACCCTTTGGAGTCATACTGCATGGTACCCATTCCATGGGTCCCAACTCTCAAGGTTTAAGGGATTCTTCCCTCAGCTAAAACATGCATGGGAAACCCAGAGTATGGTCCACCATGTGATAGGGAAACGTTTTCAAATGCATCTCAATTTTCCTCCCCTGGTACTCGGGTTCACCATTCCAGACGCTTTACTAACACTCTCCCAACTTGGAGATTCAGTGCCTTTAACTTCCTGTTTGGCACAGTTTGCAATTTCTGCGCAAGATGAACAGGAATAGGGAGAACAATTGAGAGAATAGCTGTAGGTGTCTGCACGGGCAAATGGAACACTCATTTCCCACCAGGAAGAGGAATTAACCAAAGGCTCAGCGTTTCCTGCCGGAAACAGATTAGGGCCTGAAGCAATCCTGCGGTTTGCGGCCAGCTCGCAAGGAAGCGAGTTGAAGAAAGGAGCTCAGGGGCACTGTAATTCACAAACCTGCAGAGTTACGAATGACAGCTATCGTCCAAAAATGTACTGAAGTAAGTCTTCAAAGAGGACTTGAAAGTTGGGCAGAATTTCAGGAAAACGATTTCAGGGGGTAGACTGAAATTGCACTTAAAGCATAGGAAAAGAGGCAGAATGTCGACAATGATGCACATGGCCAAAAAGCGCGTATGCGTATTTCCCTGAATATATTCAGGAATAAACGCATACGCCCTTTTGGCCAACCAAGCAAGCGGGTAAAGGAAATCTGCACTACAATGAAGTCTCTCTGCCCCCTGGTCAAAATGGCCATCTGAAAAAAGTGTAAAATCCAGAAAGGCAGGACAGGTCATGGAGAACTTGGAGCCTTGTTATGCTGATGGGTGGGATGGAAATTGCCAACAGCCCCTCTGGAGGAGTGTATGGTGTTTCCTGAAACACGTAGGAAACAAAGCAACACAGCCTATGGCACTTCCAATTATGGTCCTATAGGTTAGGGAAATTAAAATCAACAACACACAGTGACCCCAAAGTTTGGGACGGCTCTGTTTACAAGAACCTCGTCTACGGTACAAGTTAAATATTCGAGAAAGCAAAAAATGGATAAAGAATTTGTGGTACGTACATACAATGGAATATCACTCAGCAATGAAATCTATTTCATCAGGCCCGTAGCGGTATAATGAGTGGATTCAGGTACGAGGATTCTACGAAAAATAATTCACACAGAAAAAGAAACATCATAAGATATCACTAATACACGGAATGTAAACTTGGCTACACATGAACTGAATTACAAAACAGAACAGGGTCTCAAATTTAGAAAACCAACTTATGATTGCTTATGGGGAAAGGTGAGTTGGGGTGCTGCATAAAACCAGAGAT
>NW_021697041.1:0-7164 GCF_005190385.1 Monodon monoceros | reverse complement strand
TTTATTTTCATTAGCAATTTGTGATAAAAACTTAGGGTAAAGGGAATAATGAAGCTGTCCCATTATATGTCAGGACAAAAGATAGTAGTGACATCAAAATCAGGGCCCATCCATCTCATTTGCAGTTATATACTGAGTGGTTAGCATAGCATTTGACCCCTCGTCAGTATTCAATAAGAAGATGCGTGTTGAATGACTTAGGGATGAATTAATGAATGAAAAAAGTTAATATGGTAGAAAATGTGTTTTATCCTTGTGTTTTCGTGTGTTGACTTCTGTATTTCAAGACCCAGCACTGTAACTGACACATAGAATATAAGCAAAAAAATTTGTTGAAAGAATGAATGAGTCCCCACAATTCTAAGAATAATTTTAAGACCAACACAGACCCCATATCTGCCAAGGTCTATGACAGAAGTATCCAGAGGTGAAAGCCTGGATCTCAGCTAGTGGTAGAGCTGACAGAATTTATCTAGTTTTAATAATTTACAGCTCATCCCATTACATTTAGGCATAGTACCTACATGAGCCATACAATTAAATGTTGACTGAAAAACAATGCACAACCTAAAAGTTGAGAATTATGTTTTATGTGGAGGACATACTGAGGACTTAAGTCAGGAGACAGCCTCTCAGATAGCTCTGAGGGACTGTTCTGAAGAGGTAAGGGAGGGCACAGGGTATTTAGGGGTTCTTGCAAAAAAAACACAGGTAATTGGAACATCAAAAGATTACTGTTAATTAAAGAAACTAGACATCTTAAGTTAATAAATTTAGCACTTTTCTATATATGGTGAGATGCAAGAATCTGGTCTCATGGAAATCATTCCCTTGATATGCACTTTAATTATCTAGGGCCAGTATCCTGTTTTCTCCATCCTGAATCCCCTCAGGGTGCGGCTTTGGGTGTGGCTTCAGTGGCTGATGTCTTGATGGCTATAATATCCTTTGTTACTGATAAGGCTGGCTACATTCTTTGTCCACATAAATGACTTGAATATGGATAGTAAATCTGTGGATTTGCAAAACGTAATTCTTGGAGCATTTTTATAAGGACAAAGTTAAGGGCAATTTCAGAATCACTAGTGACTAAAATTGCTATTTATACTTTTCCACTGGTAGGTAGTAATCTGCTGTTGCTGTCTTCAGTATTCCCAAGGGATAACAAAAGCCATTTAATTCAAGAAAGAAATGTAAAATTTAGCACAATGCAGCTTCCACAAAACCAAACACACAAACACACACCCAACTCTGGCAGATATGAAGTAATAATGTAAAATAGAATCCTGGAACTAATTGCAAAACAAGAGCAAATGTACTCATATTGGATAATTTTATTCTTTTATTAATGTTTGATATATATATATGTATTTATTATTAAAATTCAAAGTTGCTATATGGAGAAATAGCTTTGTACCGATATTGTCTTTGTATGTGTTCATCAATAATGTATGAGATTGCCTCCTATGCTCCTTTTCCTTTATTCTCCTGCAGGCAGTAGATGTAGTTATCAGTTGTTTTTAAAATTTCTAGGCAGCCAAAGGACTAGTATCACTTAAATAAAGAAGGCAAATTGTCCCAAAGTAGGAACGATTTTCCTTCATTATGGAACATAAAGTCCTCATATGAAAGGGGAAGAATTTCATAGCTAAAAGCTTTCAACTACAGAAGATTTATGAGTAACTATGTATGTTGTTTCAAAGTGGACTCTCTATAATTAATGTCTAGGGGTTATCTTTGGCATATAATGATTTTGATTTTTTAAATATTATTAGATAATATAAAAAAGAATATATTTAATTGTATGTAAGTTGTGAGAAATAATAAAAACTCCTGCAAACACACCACCAAAACTAAGAACTAGAATCAAAACTGCTGAGTCTTCTCTGTTCTCTACCCTGATCCCACCTTCCTGCTTTCACCAAAGAAATCACTCTGATCTTGGCTTTATGTTCAACATCCACATAATTTTTATCTGATTTTGCTTATTATTGAGATTTATAAAATTGATATCATACTTTAGTCTTCTGTGCTTGCTATTTTTACTCAACATTATGCCTCTAAGGTTCATCCACTTTGCTTTAACTAGTGTTCATTCATTTGTACTACTGTATAATATTTTATTGTATAAATACAAGAAAATGTGTTTATTATTCTATTAATGATATTTGGGTTGTTTTGGGCCTATTACGGACAGTACTTCCATGAACATTTATTTTAATGTTTCCTGGTACACATGTGCAAGATTTAACATAAGTAAAAGAGTAGACATACTAAGAGTAGAATTGCTGAGTTGTAGGGAATTCAAATAGTCAACTTTAAAAAATAATGTCAAAATGTTTTCCAAAGTTATGGAATCAATTTTCAGTCCTTTTGCTCTATAGCTTCACCAGTTAGAATGGCCAGTCTAGTCTTTTGTTCCTTGTTATTAGTCTGCTCAGGTTGTCCTAGCAAAATACGTCAGATTCAGTGGCTTAAAAAACAAGAGATTTATCTTCTCATAGTTGTGGAGGCTGGAAGTCCAGGATCAAGATGTTGGCAGTTTGGGGTCCTCCTGAGGCCTCTTTCCTTGACTTGCAGATGACCGCTGCTTTCTTGCTATGTCCTCACATGGCCTTTTCTCTGTGTGTATACATCCCTCGTATCTCTTCCTCTTCTTACAAGGACACCAGTCATATCAGTTAGGGCCCCACCATTATGATCTCATTTAACCATATTTATGTTTTCAAAGTCCCTGTCTCCAAACAGCCACATTGGGAGATGGGGCATCAACATACGAATTTTAGGGAACACAATTCAGTCCATAACAATTTTAATTTGTATTTCCCTAATTACCGATAGGTTGAGAATCCTTTCATTTGTTTAATAGTTGCCTATGTTTCCTATTCTGTGAAAGTCCAGAGAATATCTTTTGTCCATTTTTCTACTGGTTATCTTTTTCTTACTTATTTCTATTGTTCTTTAAATACAAGCAAATAATCCTTGGTCAGCTATATATGACACAAATAAGTTATTTCATGCCTTCTCACTTTTTTAATGTTGTCTTGTGATAAATAGCAGCTCTCAATTTTAATGAAATCAAATTTATCTTTTAGCTCAGTGTCTTTTTGTTCTACTTAAAATGTCCTTCCCTAGTTTAATGCTACCCAGATATAGTATATTTTCTACTGAAAGTTCTAGTGTATCTTTGTTTTATATTCAAGCCATTAATGCACTTACAATCGACTTGTCTGTATTACCCAATTTCTTTGTTTTCTTATGAATAATTAAGTTTTCCAGCACCATTTTGGAATGAATGGATTTTTTAGGTGTGTCTGAGCTGTTCTTGACCACTCACATAAATTGCAGAATTGGCAATCCTGTAAAACCTCTATTAAGTATTTTTATTGTAATTGTATTGACTATATAAATTAAGTTGGGGAAAATTTACATCATTATGATGAGTCTTTTCTATCCATAAACAAGATGTATCTCTCCATTTATATAAGACTTCTTTAATATCTTTCAATAAGGTTTTATTTTCTCCATAAATGTCTTGCACATTTTTATTTAGATTTATTCCTAGGTAGTTTTTTTTTCCATTTTAAATAATTTTTAAGCTCTCTCTTTGTTCCTGGATTATAGAAATCCAATAGATTTTTGCATCTTGAGCTTATATCTAGCCATCTTGCTAATATTGTTTTTTAGTAAGAGGATTTTCTTAGCAAAGAGGAATAAATGTAAAATTAAATAAAAATGTTATGGGTCAGCTCTGGTCAGTAGAACTTTCCATGATAATGGAAATGTTCTTAGTGCTGTCAAAAACTATAGCCATTAGTCACATGTGTTTTTTAATTTTTTTTTTTTTTTTTTTTTTTCGGTACGCGGGCCTCTCACTGTTGTGGCCTCTCCCATTGCGGAGCACAGGCTCCAGACGCGCAGGCTCAGTGGCCACGGCTCACGGTCCCAGCCGCTCCGCGGCATGCGGGATCCTCCTGGACCAGGGCACGAACCCGTGTCCCCTGCATCGGCAGGTGGGCGCTCAACCAGTGCGCCACCAGGGAAGCCCATAAATTTTTAAATGTAAGTTCAATAAAATTCAGTAAAATTCAAATTTCAGTTGCTAACTCAAACTTGCCCACATTTCAAGTATTTAATAGCCGCTTGTGACTAATGGACACTATCCCGGACATTGTAGCTCTAGACTATTAGACTGTGAAGCCATGGCGTCCCGGGATTTTATCTTTGTCAATGGCATAGTGAGATCTTTCATGTGACAGTTATTCTGTTATTAAAAAGAGAAGTTACTTAACCTAGTCATCCCTAACTTTTTGAAATAATCCAACATAGCTTTCACTATGCATGAATTTCTTGAATCATATTTATGTTTCTAAACTATTTCTTGCGTCAAGTGTTCACTTTGTAGCAAGTTCATTGTTCTAAAATGGCACATACCAAAGTATCAAGAGGTTCCCTTATTCCTGATAAGCTGTGATTGGATGAAGAAGACCTTGTTACCCTGCCTATCTGATTTTTATTATAATCAGATGTTAATCTGTATCAGTCTCCATATTCAAAATTCACCTTCAAAATTATATGTTATTCACATGATGGTTGTCTTTATTTCATTTAGCTAGTATCATGACCTTATAAATGCAATTTTGGTCATTTTCTCCTAAAATCTCCTATTTATCCATGTGGAAATACATCTATTTCTTTGCCCTCTTATAAACTCTTCCTGTAATTTAATCCTCATGAGCTTTATTTCCCCTAATTTTAATTACTTAATATTTTGTAAAACATTTAAGAGATCACTGGTATGCTCTTTTTTTCAATCATCTATACATTTAAACAGTGTGTTGCAATAAGAAATAGTACTGGTAATCAGAAGACCAGAGTCCTAGTTTTACCCATAAAAATGAACCATATGTGCATTTAAATAAGGTTTATATAATGTTATATAAGGTTTATTCTGATTCTAAAATTGTTATGATTATTTAGAAAATTGTGTTTGAAACATGACATTATTCAAAACCAATAAAGGTTTGAAATCTATTAAAAATCTACAAACAATTCAAGTATTTCACCTTCTTCCCTGATTTGATATTAAACTGTAATCCTTCATCTTTCACTTACAGCATGCTGTAGCTGCTGTTGACACAAAGACAAAATATAATGTCTAAATATTTTGTACTTGTTTTTTAAATGAATACTTTTGTTTAAAATTGTCTTTTACGTAAATTCTTGATTCCCTTTTCACAACTTTTCCATTCCCCATGCTACTGCAATCAATCACTCATGATAGAAAATTATTCTCTTTTCTGTTTGCTAAAGCTCTTTTTAAAATACCAAGTTTCAAATTCTCATCAATTCAAGAAACTTTGGAAAATGAACTTCATAATTTCCAGAATGAATATTTTGTTTCACTGGCTACCAGGACACCATCCTCTCCTAGATTTCTCCCCTCCTCACTCACCATTCCTTGGCAGTCTACCTTGGTGATGCCTCCCATCCCTCAACGTCTGTTAGAATGCCCTAAGACTCATTGCTGGCCCCCTTCACTCTCCATCTACCTTAACTACTCATGAGTTTTAATCTAGTCCCATTACTTTAATGGGAAGATGACTTATGACTCCCCAATTCATACTTCTAGCCCTAACCACTCACCTAACCTCCAGACTCCTAATTCCAATTTCCCACTAAATATCTCCAATCTATGCATAATAGACATTTCAAACTTAGCAAATAAAACTAAGTATTTTGCTTTGATCCATCCATTGCACTCCAGTTTTTCCTGGCTCCATAACTCATCCAGTTGCTCAGGCCAAAAATGTTAGATTCATGCTTAATCTCTCACTTTCCCACAATTCCTATGTCCAGTCCATCAGAAATTCTTGCCAGCTCTAACTTGGAAATACATTCTGAATCCACCTACCTCTCACCTTACTCTTGCCATCTTTACTTACTCCAAGCCATCATTGCTTGCCTCATCTAATGCAATAGGCAGCCTCTTCCACAACCTCCTTGCTTCTTCCCCTCTTGCCCCAATCCTTATAGTCTATAACCAATACAATAGCCAGAATAATCTAAAAAAAAAAAACCCATAAATCATATCACATTATTTCGCAAAACCCGTTCCCATCACTTTAGAATAAAAATTAAACTTTTTACCTGTCCTACATGCTTTATTCAATATTTCTTCTGCCCTACTCTCCAAACTCATTTACTACTACCATTCTCTCACACACACATCCAGATTTTCTTTCTGCCGTGGCTTTCCCAACATCAGGGCCTTTGCACTTGCTATTCCCTAAAATCTGGAAGATTTAAAAAATCTGTAAGATTCCTCCAAGCAAGATCTTAGAAGGTATTTACATTTCATTTTGTAGAGACATTTGATAGAAGACTTTTTTGCAAAAGATAGATACATTTTACTTTGGCGGCTGTTCACACACCTAGCAATTTCCAAGTTGGTTAAATAACAAATGTGAATTGATGAAGCTAAAATGAAAGAACTGCAGTTGGTGAGACCTATGTGTTTTAAACCGTGAACTCTGAGGAATTGTAGACGTGCAAACTACACCATGGTTTCAGTGTTAATGTGTGAGAATTAGCTAAGGTATTTTCCCAATACTCATTACTCTCTAAAGAGCTTCTGAGCAGGAAATCAGAACAGGGCCTGTGGACCTGAATTTTATCAAGTACCTCAGTTGATTCTGTTGCAAATGGTTTTCAGTCAGCCCTTTGAGAGACACCAAGCTGGGGTATTTGCCCAGATATGATTACCAATGGTCATGCAAGTCACCAGTGAGATACAATCGAGAATCGACAAACGACTGAAAAGAGTGACAAAAGAAGAAGAGGATCCAGCAAGGACCAGTAGAGACGCTATCCCAAGCACTCCTGGCTGGGAGTTTTACAAATGCATTCATATAAATGCACTGATAGCTAACAGCCATGGCGCTGCATATTTTTCTAAGTTGCTGAGTATTAAAGTGTATGGCTGAGCATCATAAGTTGTGTTAAATTCTATTTTGGTTGCTGTAAAATTAGGTGTACATTGTGTGTCATAGATGTAGGGATACAGATGTGTAAATATATGTCGTTGTTTCAGTTCTTCAGCTGATACTTCATAATGTCTTGGTAACTTCTAAATGAAGGACCTCTTCAAATATTGTTTAGAAA
>NW_021697040.1:0-2874 GCF_005190385.1 Monodon monoceros | reverse complement strand
TTGCATTGAATCTGTAGATTGCTTTGGGTAGTAGAGTCATTTTCACAGTGTTGATTCTTCCAATCCAAGAACATGGTATATCTCTCCGTCTATTTGTATCATCTTTAATTTCTTTCATCAGTGTCTTATAATTTTCTGCATACAGGTCTTTCGTCTCCTTAGGTAGGTTTATTCCTAGATATTTTATTCTTTTTGTTGCAATGGTAAATGGGAGTGTTTTCTTGATTTCACTTTCAGATTTTTCATCATTAGTATATAGGAATGCCAGAGATTTCTGTGCATTAATTTTGTATCCTGCTACTTTACCAAATTCATTGATTAGCTCTAGTAGTTTTCTGGTAGCATCTTTAGGATTCTCTATGTATAGTATCATGTCATCTGCAAACAGTGACAGCTTTACTTCTTCTTTTCAAATTTGGATTCCTTTTATTTCCTTTTCTTCTCTGATTGCTGTGGTTAAAACTTCCAAAACTATGTTGAATAAGAGTGGTGAGAGTGGGCAACCTTGTCTTGTTCCTGATCTTAGTGGAAATGCTTTCAGTTTTTCACCATTGAGGATGATGTTGCCTGTGGGCTTGTCATATATGGCCTTTATTATATTGAGGAAAGTTCCCTCTATGCCTACTTTCTGCAGAGTTTTTATCATACTGTTGAATTTTGAATTTTGGGTGTTGAATTTTGTAAAAAACTTTCTCTGCATCTATTGAGATGATCATAAGGTTTTTCTCCTTCAGTTTGTTAATATGCTTTATCACATTGATAGATTTGCGTATATTGAAGAATCCTTGCATTCCTGGAATAAACCTCACTTGATCGTGGTGTATGATCCTTTTAATGTGCTGTTGGATTCTGTTTGCTAGTATTTTGTTGAGGATTTTTGCATCTATGTTCATCCGTGATATTGGTCTGTAGTTTTCTTTCTTTGTGACATCCTTGTCTGGCTTTGGTATCAAGGTGATGGTGGCCTCGTAGAAGGAATTTGGGAGTGTTCCTCCTTCTCCTATATTTTGGAAGAGTTTGAGAAGGATACGTGTTAGCTCTTATCTAAACGTTTGATAGAATTCACCTGTGAAGCCATCTGGTCCTGGGCTTTTGTTTGTTGGAAGATTTTTAATCACAGTTTCAATTTCAGTGCTTGTGATTGGTCTGTTCATATTTTCTATTTCTTCCTGATTCAGTCTTGGCAGGTTGTGCATTTCTAAGAATTTGTCCATTTCTTCCAGATTGTCCATTTTATTGGCATAGAGTTGCTTGTAGTAATCTCTCATGTTTTTTTTTATTTCTGCAGTGTCAGTTGTTACTTCTTTTTCATTTCTAATTCTATTGATTTGAGTCTTCTCCCTTTTTTTCTTGATGAGTCTGGCTAGTGGTTTATCTATCTTGTTTATCTTCTCAAAGAACCAGCTTTTAGTTTTATTGATCTTTGTTATTGTTTCCTTCATCTTTTTCATTTTTTTCTGATCTGATTTTTATGATTTCTTTCCTTCTGCTAGCTTTGGGTTTTTTTGTTCTTCTTTCTCTAATTGCTTGAGGTGCAAGGTTAGGTTGTTTATTCGAGATGTTTCCTGCTTCTTAAGGTGGGCTTGTATTGCTATAAACTTCCCCCTTAGAACTGCTTTTGCTGCATCCCATAGGTTTTGGGCCGTTGTGTCTCCATTGTCATTTGTTTCTAGGTACTTTTTTATTTCCTCTTTGATTTCTTCAGTGATCACTTCATTATTAAGTAGTGTATTGTTTAGCCTCCATGTGTTTGTATTTTTTACAGATCTTTTCCTGTAATTGATATCTAGTCTCATGGTGCTGTGGTCAGAAAAGATCCTTGATACAATTGCAATTTTCTTAAATTTACCAAGGCTTGATTTGTGACCCAAGATATGATCTATCCTGGAGAATGTTCCATGAGCACTTGAGAAAAATGTGTATTCTGTTGTTTTTGGATGGAGTGTCCTATAAATATCAATTAAGTGCATCTTGTTTAGTGTATCATTTAAAGCTTGTGTTTCCTTGTTTATTTTCATTTTGGATGATCTGTCCATGGGTGAAAGTGGGGTGTTAAAGTCCCCTACTATGAATGTCTTACTGTCGATCTCCCCTTTTATGGCTGTTAGTATTTGCCTTATTTATTTAGGTGCTCCTATGTTGGGTGCATAAATATTTACAATTGTTATATCTTCTTCTTGGATCGATCCTTGATCATTATGTAGTGTACTTCTTTGTCTCTTGTAATAGTCCTTATTTTAAAGTCTATTTTGTCTGATATGAGAATTGCTACTCCAGCTTTCTTTTGGTTTCCATTTGCATGGAATATCTTTTTCCATCCCCTTACTTTCAGTCTATATGTGTCTCTAGGTCTAAAGTGGGTCTCTTGTAGGCAGCATATATAAAGGTCTTGTTTTTGTATCCATTCAGCCAATCTGTGTCTTTTGGTGGGAGCATTTAGTCCATTTACATTTAAGGTAATTATCGATATATATGTTCCTATTCCCATTTTCTATATTGTTTTGGGTTCGTTATTATAGGTCTTTTCCTTCTCTTGTGTTTCTTGTCTAGAGAAGTCCCTTTAGCATTTGTTGTAAAGCTGGTTTGGTGGTGCTGAACTCCCTCAGCTTTTGCTTGTCTGTAAAGGTTTTAATTTCTCCATCAAATCTGAATGAGATCCTTGCTGGGTAGAGTAGTCTTGGTTGCAGGTTTTTCTCCTTCATCACTTTCAGTATGTCCTGCCACTCCCTTCTGGCTTGTAGGGTTTCTGCTGAGAGATCAGCTGTTAACCTTATGGGGATTCCCTTGTGTGTTATTTGTTGTTTTTCCCTTGCTGCTTTTAATATGTTTTCTTTGTATTTAATTTTTGACAGTTTGATTAATATGTGTCTTGGC
>NW_021697039.1:0-1432 GCF_005190385.1 Monodon monoceros | reverse complement strand
ACCAGCAAGCTACAGTGCTGGACATCCTATGCCAAACAACTAGCAAGACAGGAACACAACCCCACCCATTAGCAGAGAGGCTGCCTAAAATCATAAGTCCACAGGCACCCCATAACACACCACCAGACGTGGACCTGCCCACCAGAGAGACAAGATCCAGCCTCATCCACCAGAACACAGGCCCTAGTCCCCTCCACCAGGAAGCATACACAACCCACTGAACCAACGTTAGCCACTGGGGACAGACACCAAAAACAACAGGAACTACGAACCTGCAGGCTGCAAAAAGTAGACCCCAAACACAGTAAGATAAGCAAAATGAGAAGACAGAAAAACACACAGCAGGTGAAGGAGCAAGGTAAAAACCCACCAGACCTAACAAATGAAGAGGAAATCGGCAGTCTACCTGAAAAAGAATTCAGAGTAATGACAGTAAACATGATCCAAAATCTTGGAAATAGAATAGAGAAAATGCAAGAAACATTTACCAAGGGCCTAGAAGAACTAAAGATGAAACAAGCAACGATGAACAACACAATAAATGAAATTAAAAATACTCTAGAGGGGATCAATAGCAGAATAACTGAGGGAGAAGAACGGATAAGTGACCTGGAAGATAAAATAGTGGAAATAACTACTGCAGAGCAGAATAAAGAAAAAAGAATGAAAAGAACTGAGGACAGTCTCAGAGACCTCTGGGACAACATTAAATGCACCAACATTTGAATTATAGGGGTTCCAGAAGAAGAGGAGAAAAAGAAAAGGACTGAGACAATATTTGAAGAGATTATAGTTGAAAACTTCCCTAATATGGGAAAGGAAATAGTTAATCAAGTCCAGGAAGCACAGAGCGTCCCATACAGGATAAATTCGAGGAGAAATACGCCAAGACACATATTAATCAAACTGTCAAAAATTAAATACAAAGAAAACATATTAAAAGCAGCAAGGGAAAAACAACAAATAACACACAAGGGAATCCCCATAAGGTTAACAGCTGATCTCTCAGCAGAAATTCTGCAAGCCAGAAGGGGCTGGCAGGACATATTCAAAGTGATGAAGGAGAAAAGCCTGCAACCAAGATTACTCTACCTAGCAGGGATCTCATTCAGATTTGATGGAGAAATTAAAACCTTTACAGACAAGCAAAAGCTGAGAGAGTTCAGCACCACCAAACCAGCTTTACAACAAATGCTAAAGGAACTTCTCTAGGCAAGAAACACAAGAGAAGGAAAAGACCTACAATAACGAACCCAAAACAATTTAGAAAATGGGAATAGGAACATACATATTGATAATTACCTTAAATGTAAATGGACTAAATGCTCCCACCAAAAGACACAGATTGGCTGAGTGGATACAAAAACAAGACCCATATATATGCTGTCTACAAGAGACCCACTTCAGACCTACAGACACATACAGACTGCAA
>NW_021697038.1:0-2550 GCF_005190385.1 Monodon monoceros | reverse complement strand
CACACACACACACACACACACACACACACACACACACACACACACACTCTCTCTCTCTCTCTCTCTCTCTCTCTCTCTCTCTCTCTCTCTCACTCTCTCTCTCTCTCTCTCTCTCTCTCTGTCTCTGTCTCACCGTGTGTTTCTCCACCCTGGGAAGCCGGGCCAGGCCTGAGCTCCTCTTGGAAGCAGAGATCATGCCAGGAACCAGAGCCAGCACAGGGAGCCTGGACTTGGGCCACACACTGGTCCTGGGAGCTGTGGTGCCCCACGGCGCTCTCCTCAGGGACTCCCTGGCTGGGGCGCCCTGTCCTGACCTGCACTGAAGTCCCCGACCTGCCCCCGGGCCCTCTCAGACCCTCCAGTTCCTTTTCTCACTCCCTCCTCGGCTCCACCCCTCATCTCTTCCCAGGGTCTTCCCATACGCCCCCTTTTTGGCCCCTCACAATTCTGTCCTCTCCTGCGGGCACGCCTGACTAGATTCTGAGGAGGTGGGAGCTTCTACTGGCTAAGACAGGGCTCTGGGCTACACACACTGGGCAACAGTCCCAAACAGGAGCCAGGGCTGGGGGCTTGAGGCTTCCGGGCCGGGAGTTTCAACAAGCCCAAGTCTCTTGCTGCAGCTGTGTGACCGTGAGCTAGTCAGTCCACCTCTCTGAGCTTATCTTCCTCATCTATAAAAGGCAAATAGCAAAGCACCTAGGTCACGGAGTAAGATTAAATGAAACGTGTTGATTTGTTCATTCACCAACCTTGTGTCAGGCCCTGTTCTAAGGGCTGGAGACACACTGGGGAACAGGACAGCAATGCCCTGCTCCCCTGAGGCCTACATCCTAGCGTGGGAGAATCACACAAATGTGTACGATCGTATCAGGGGAACTCAAGTACTAAGAGGGAACTCACAGGAGGGGAGGGTCCAGGCTAGAGGGGAGGAGGAGGCTGGGTTTGACAGCGTGGCTGGATGAAGTGGAGGCAGGTCACAGACATCTGGGCAAAGAGTGACCCAGGGAGAGGGAACAACAGCAAAGATCCGGGACTGGGGGCCTGCAGGGGTGCAGGGCGGGTACGAGGCGGGAGGTAAGATCAGCAAGGCAGGCAGGAGCTGCCCACGCGGGGCCAGGGGAAGGGCGAGGCACCCGGGGGGTGTACTGTTTAAAGACTGCGCTGGAGGACGGCAGACTGAAGGGGAGCGAGGTCAGAGGTGGAGACCAGCCTAGGGGTCGGCCTCAGGTCCTGGTGGGAGGTAACAGAGGCCTGGACTTGGTGGCGGTATGTGAGGCGCTCGGCACGTGCCTGTCACAAAGTGAATCCTCAGTGTTCGTTCCTCTTGTCCCTGGCCTCGTCACCATCAACACCCTCGTCACCCCTCACACTGGCCAGGGCTCCGCTGGTCCCAAAGCTGAGGGGCTGTCAGGCAGACCCCGGCAGAGCCCTGTGGGGCGGGCAGGGCTCCTCACCCCGTTTTACGGGTGACCAAGCTCCTTGCTTGAGGTCTCCAGAGCAGTGACAGGCGGGGCCAGCACTCTTGCCCTCCCCCGCCCCACCCAGGGTCCGTCCTCACAGGCTGCGTCCTAATCCACACAGGCCTCCCCTGGGGAAAACGCTAGACTCCGCACGACAACAGCGCCCATGTTTGCATGTCACAGGTTTCCCGAGTTCTTTCCTGTCTACGTTCTCACTTGCTGAGAGGGAGGTACTTCAGGCCCCTCCACATGAGGTTCTAGGGCTGAGAAAGAACCCTGGAATCTTAGGAGCTTTCTGAGCCCAGGCAAACACTCCCTGAGGGCCGGGCTCCAGGGCCTCTGCACGGCGGCCTGCCCAGCCCAAGAGAGCCCCAGGAAGAGACATGCACGCACCACTCCACCCCAGGCTGGCACCACAGCTGACTCCTGTCCCTGTCCCCAGGGCCGGGCACAGGTGAGCAAAAACAGAAAACTCAATCCCGAAGGTCCCCTGGGGAGTCCTGTCTGCAAGAGAAGCCTGGAGTCAGCCAGCCAGCAGGCCTCCTTCCCTCTCTCACCCACCACCTCTGAGTTTGAGCGAAGCTGCTAGGAAACGACCATCCCTCTCCCCTCCCCACCGTGGAGCCGCCAGGAGAGCCACGCTGCCCCCAGAGCTGTGGGGACAGGGATGGGACGAAGGGAGTGAGCTGGGAGGGAGGGGGTCTGCGGGAACCCGGGGAGCAGCCAGTCTTCCTCCGCTCCCCTCTCTACCGGCCAAGGAGGTAAGACTGATAAGCTCTACAGCACGCTCTCAAGCACAGAGACATCGATAACGTTTTATACACAGAAAAAGCCCCGCGAGCCACGGTCAGCAGTGGTTTGGGAGAGGGGTCTGGGGTGGCAGTGGTGTGGAAGGAGAGAGGGCACTTTTGCTTCACACTCCTCCATGATGGCTGGAATTTGGTACTCTGCGCCTGTGTTTTTAACCACCTTTATGTTAAAAAGAAGACTTTAAAGTAAAGTGAAGTGAACGAGAAGACATTTGGTGAGGAATCTGGCACGCGCTGGCACCTGTTCCTCTGGAAGGCAAGTGCCTGCCTCACATTTCTTT
>NW_021697037.1:0-1399 GCF_005190385.1 Monodon monoceros | reverse complement strand
TTTCTAAGAGTTTGTCCATTTCTTCCAGGCTGTCAATTTTATTGGCATAGAATTGCTTGTAATAGTCTCTTAGAATGCTTTGTATTTCTATGGTGTCTGTTGTAACTTCTCCTTTTTCATTTGAATTTTATTGATTTGAGTCCTCTCCCTGTTTTTCTTGATGAGTCTGGCTAATGGTTTATCAATTTTTTTTATCTTCTCGATAAAACAGCTTTTAGTTTTATTGATCTTTGCTATTGTTTTTTGTTTCTATTTCATTTATTTCTGCTCTGATCTTTATGATTTCTTTCCTTCTACTAACTTTGGGTTTTGTTTGTTCTTCTTCCTCTAGTGCCTTTAGGTGTAAGGTTGGATTGTTTATTTGAGATTTTTCTTGTTTCTTGAGGTAAGCTTGTATAGCTATAAACTTCCCTCTTAGAACTGCTTTTGCTGCATCCCATAAGTTTTGGATCATTGTGTTTTCATTGTCACTTGTCTCCAGGTATTTTTTGATTTCCTTTTTGATTTCTTCAGTGATCTCTTGGTTATTTAGCAATGTATTGTTTAGCCTCCATGTGTTTGTGTTTTTTACATTTTTTCCCCTTTAATTCATTTCTAATCTCATAGCATTGTGGTCAGAAAAGATGCTTGATATGATTTCAGTTTTCTTAAATTTACTGAGGCTTAATTTGTGACCCAAGATGTGATCTATCCTGGAGAATGTTCCACGTGCGCTTGAGAAGAAAGTGTAATCTGCTATTTTTCAATGGAATGTCCTGTGAATATCAATTAAGTCTGTCTGTTCTATTGTGTCATTTAAAGCTTCTGTTTCCTTATTACTTTTCTGTTTGGATGGTCTGTCCATTGGTGTAAGTGAGGTGTTAAAGTCCCCCACTATTATCGTGTTATTGTCAATTTCCTCTTTTATATCTGTTAGTAGGTGCCTTATGTATTGAGGTTCTCCTATGTTGGATGCATAAATATTTACAATTGTTATATCTTCTTCTTGGATTGAACCCTTGGTCATTATGTACTGTCCTTTTTTGTGTCTTGTAATAGTCTTTATTTTAAAGTCTATTTTATCTGATATGAGTATTGTTACTTCAGCTTTCTTCTGATTCCCATTTGCATGGAATATCTTTTTTCCATCCCCTCACTTTCAGCCTGTATGTGTCCCTAGGTCTGAAGTGGATCTCTTGTAGACAGCATATATATGGGTCTTGTTTTGGTATCCATTCATTTAGCCTGTGTCTTTTTGTTGGAGCATTTAATCCATTCACTTTTAAGGTAATTATCGATATGTATGTTCCTTGTTATGTGTATGTTTTTGTAGGTCCTTTTCTTCTCTTGTGTTTCCCACTTAGAGAAATTCCTTTGGCATTTGTTATAGAGTTGGTTTGGTGGTGCTGAATTCTCTTAG
>NW_021697036.1:0-3289 GCF_005190385.1 Monodon monoceros | reverse complement strand
CTTACCCGAAGCCTTACCCTAACCCGTCCCCTAATCCTAATCCGTACACTTACACTAACCCATACCCTAACACGTACGCTCACCCTAAACCGTTGTCGCACCATAACCTGTACCCTAAACCGTCCCCGTCCCCGTCCCCTAACCCTAACCCAAACCCTAACCCTTACCCGAAGCCTTACCCTAACTCGTCCTCTAATCGTAAACCGTACGCTAACACTAACCCGTACCCTAACACGTACCCTCACCCTAAACCGTTGTCGCACCATAACCTGTACCCTAAACTGTCCCCGTCCCATAAACCTAACATTAACCCTAACCCTAAACGTTACCCGAAGTCTTACACTATCCCGTCACCTAATTCTAAACCGTACGCTAACACTAACCCGTACCCTAACACGTACGCTCACCCTAATCCGTTGTCGTACCCTAACCTGTACCCTAAACTGTCCCCATCCCCGTCCCCTAACCCTACCCTTAACCCGAACCCTAACGCTTACCCGAAGCCTTACCCTAACCCGTCCCCTAATCCTAACCCGTACGGTTACACTAAGCCGTACCCTAACACGTACACTCACCCTAAACCGTTGTCGTACATTAACCTGTACCCTAAACAGTCCCCGTCCCCTAACCCTAACCATAACCCTAACCCTAACCCTAAACCTTACCCGTAGCCTTACCCTAACCCGTCCCCTAATCCTAACCCGTATGCTAACACTAACCCGTTCCCTAACACGTTCGCTCACCCTAAACTGTTGTCGTACCATAACCTGTACCCTAAACCGACCCCGTCCCCGTCCCATAACCCTAACCCTAACCCTTACCCGAAGCCTTATCGTAACCTGTCCCGTAATCCTAACCCGTACGCTAACACTAACCCGTACCCTAACACGTACGCTCACCCTAAACCGCTGTCGTACCCTAACCTGTACCCTAGACCGTCCCCGTCCACTAACCCTAACCCTAACCCTAACCCTAAACTTAACCCTAACATTTACCCGAAGTCTTAACTTAACCCGTCCCCTAAACCTAACACGTACACTAACACTAACCCGTACTCTAACACGTATGCTCACCCTAAACCGTTGTCGTAACCTAACCTGTACCCTAAACTCTCCCCGTACCCTAATCCTAACCCTAACCCTAACCCTAACCCTAACCCTTACCCAAAGCCTTACGCTAACCCGTCCCTTAATCCTAACGCTTACGCTAACACAAACCGTTACCCTAACACGTACTTTCACCCTAAACCGTGATCGTACCCTAACCTGTACCCTAAACCATCCCCGTCCCCTAACCCTAACCCTAACCCTAACCCTAATACTTACCGGAAGCCTTACAATAACGCGTCCCCTAATCCTATCCAATACGCTAACACTAACCCGTACCCTAACACGTACCCTTACCCTAAACCGTTGTCGTACCCTAACCTGTACCCTAAACCGTCCCCGTCCCCTAACCCTTACATTAACCCTAACCGTAACACTTACCCTTACCCGAAGCCTTACCCTAACCCATCCCATAATCCTAACACGTACGCTAACACTAACACGTACCCTAACACGTACGCTCACCGTAAATGGTTGTCGTACCCTAACCTGTACCCTAAGCCGTCCCCGTCCCCTAACCGTAACCATAACCCTAACCCTAAACCTTACCCGAAGCCTTACCCTAACCCGTCCCCTAATCCTAACCCGTACGCTACCACTAACATGTACCCTAACACGTACGCTCAACCTAATCCGTTGTCCTACCCAAACCTGTACCCTAAACCGTCCCCGTCTTCTAACCCTAACCCTAGCCCTAAGCTTAACCCTTACGCGAATCCTTACACTAACCCGTCCACTAATCCTAACCCGTACGCTAACACTAACACGTATCCTAACACGCACACTCACCGAAAACCGTTGTCGTACCTTAACCTGTACTCTAAACCGTCACCGTCCCCTAACCCTAACCCGAACCCTAACCCTAACCCTAACCCTTACCCAAAGCCTTACCCTAACCCGTCCCCTAATCCTAACACGTACGCTAACACTAACCCGTACCCAAACACGTTCGCTAACCCTAAACCATTGTCGTACCCTAACCTGTACCCTAAACTGTCCCCGTCCCCTAACCCTAACCCTAACCCTAACACTAACCGTTACCCAAGGCCTTACCCTAACCCGTCCCCTAATCCTAACCCGTATGCTAACACTAGCCCATACCCTAACACGTACGCTCACCCTAAACCGTTGTCGTACCCTAACCTTTTCCCTAAACCGTTCCCGTCCCCTAACCTTAACCCTAAACCTAACCGTTACCCGAAGCCTAACCGTAACACGTCCCCTAATCCTAACCTGTACGCTAACACAAACCCGTACCCTAACACGTACGCTCACCCTAAACCGTTGTCGTACACTAACCTGTACCCTAAACCGTCCCCGTCCCCTAACCCTAACCCTAACCCTAACCCTAAAACTAACCCTAACACTTACCCGAAGCCTTACCCTTACCAGTCCCCAAATCCTAATCCGTACGCTAACACTAACCCGTATCCTAACACATACGCTCACCCTAAACCGTTGTCGTACCCTATCCTGTACCCTGAACCGTCCCTGTCCCCGTCCCCGTCCGCGTCCCCTAACCCTAACCCTAACCGTAACACTTACGCGAAGCCTTACCCTAACCCGTCCCATAATCCTAACCCGTACGCTAACACTAACCCATACCCTAACACGTACGCTCACCCTAAACCGTTTTCGTGCCCAAACCTGTACCCTAAACCGTCCCCGTCCCCGTCCCCGTCCCCTAACCCTAACTCTAACCCTTACCCGAAGTCTTACCCTAACCCATCGCCTAATCCTAACCTGTACGCTAATACTAACACGTACCCTAACATGTATGCTCACCCTAAACCGTTGTCGTACACTAACCTGTCCCCTGCACCGTCCCCATCCGCGTTCCCTAAACCTAACCCTAACCGTAACCCTAAACCTTACCCGAACCCTTACCCTAACACGTCCCCTAATCCTAACCCATACGCTAACACTAACCCGTACCGTAACACGTACGCTCACCCTAAAACATTGTCGTACCCTAACCTGTAACCTAAACCGTCCCCGTCCCCTAAACCTAACCCTAACCGTAACCCTAACCCTTACCTGAAGCCTTACCCTAACCCGTCCCCTAATTCTCACCCGTACGCTAACACTCACCCATACCCTAACACGTGCGCTCACCCTAAACATTGTCGTACCCTAACCTGTAACCTAAACCGTCCCCGTCCCCTCACCCTAACCCTAACCCT
>NW_021697035.1:0-1584 GCF_005190385.1 Monodon monoceros | reverse complement strand
TACACACACATATATATATGTATATTTAAATTTTGGCTTCTGTTAGCAAGTAGTAAATTAAATTATTAGCAGATCCATACTGCAGGGAAATAACCAATCAGATTTCATTCAATAGCTTGCTTTTTTGTAGATTTATGGTTGTGATTTTATATCTGCAGGTACGTTTGCTGAAGAAAATATTTCTAACACTTTACACAAAATTAAATTCATTTAATACCAATGCGGCATGTCTCAAATGTCTTAATACAGTTTTAATCTTGAATCGCATCAGAAGTATGAAATTAGAAACATACCCCAAAATCATTTGAAGATAAATTACTTTCATTTCCCTTATACTTTTGAGACTTTTGAAAAATAAGTATTTAGTTGTACTTATCTGTTTCTGTCTCTCTAAGGATAGCAAACACTGAAACACAATTCTTTTTAAAAGTCAATATTAAAAATATATTGTCCAAGATGATCAAAACTAAGGAAGTGGCCAAGAAATTCAAAAATTTAAACTTTCAAAGGGTGCTTTTTTTGTGAATGTGTAGTACTTGTTCTTCTGAAGGAATTAATCTTTTTAAAAATTTAATTAACTTATTTTTTATTGAAGTATACTTGGTTTACAGCGTTGTGTTAATTACTGCTGTACAGCAAAGTGACTCTGTTATACATATGTATATACATTCTTTTTCATATTCTTTTCCATTATGGTTTATCACAGGATATTGAATATAGTTCCCTGTGCTATATAGTAGGACCTTGTTGTTTAGCCAATCTATATATACCAGTTTGCATCTGCTAATCCCAAACTCCCAGTTCATCCCTCTCCCACCTGCTTCCCCCTTGGCAGCCACCAGTCTATTCTCTATGTCTCTGATTCTGTTTCTGTTTCATAGATAGGTTCATTTGTGTCATATTTTAGATTCCACATATAAGTGGTATCATGGTATTTGTCTTTCTCTTTCTGACTTACTTTGCTTAGTATGATAATCTCTAGTTGCATCCATGTTGCTGCTGCAAATGGCATTATTTCATTCTTTTTTTTATGGCTGAGTAGTATTTCATTGTATATATGTACCACATCGTCTTTATCCATTCATATGTTGATGGAATTTAGGTTGTTTCCATGTCTTGGCTATTGTGAATATTGCTGCTGTGAAGATCAGGGTGAATGTGTCTTTTTGAATTATAGTTTGGTCTGGATATATGCCCAGGAGTGGGATTGCTGGACCATATGGTAGGTCTATTTTCAGTTTTCTGAGGAACCTCCATACTGTTTTCCACAGTGGCTGCACCAACTTACATTCCCACCAACAGTGTTGTAGGAGGGTTCCCTTTTCTCCACACCCTCTCCAGCATATGTTATTTGTAGACTTTTTAATGATGGCCATTCTGACTGGTGTGAGGTGGTACCTCATGGTAGTTTTGATTTGCATTTCTTTAATAATTGGCAGTGTTGAGCATCTTTTCATGTGCCTATTGGCCATCTGTATTTCTTCTTTGGAGAAATGTCTCTTTAAGTCTTCCGCCTATTTTTTTGATTGGGTTGTTCGCTTTTATTGTCATCAAGTTGTATGAGCTGTTTGTATATTTTGGAAA
>NW_021697034.1:0-9096 GCF_005190385.1 Monodon monoceros | reverse complement strand
TTTCTTTCATCAGTGTCTTACAGTTTTCTGCATATGGGTCTTTTGTCTCCTTAGGTAGGCTTATTCCTAGGAATTTAATTCTTTTTATTGCAGTGGTAAACAGGAGTGTTTTCTTAATATCTCTTTCAGATTTTTCATCATAGTGTATAGGAATGCAAGAGTTTTCTGTGCATTAATTTTGTATCCTGCAACTTTACCAGATTCATTGATTAGCTCTAGTAGTTTTCTGGTGGTATCTTTAGGGTTCTCTATGTATAGTATCATGTCATCTGCAAACAGTGACAGCTTTACTTCTTCTTTTCCAATTTGTATTTCTTTTATTTCTTTTTCTTCTCTGATTGCCATGGCTAGGACTTCCAAAACTGTGTTGAATACTAGTGGTGAGAGTGGACATCCTTGTCTTGTTCCTGATCTTAAAGGAAATGCTTTCAGTTTTTTACCATTGAGAATGATGATGGCTGTGGGTTGGTCATATATGGCCTTTATTATGTTGATTGAGGTAGGTTCCCTCTCTGCCCACTTTCTGGAGAGTTTTTATAAATGGATGTTGAATTTTGTCAAAAGCTTTCTCTGCATCTGTTGAGATGATCATATGGTTTTTATTCTTCAATTTGTTAATATGGTGTATCACATTGATTTTGCGTATATTGAAGAATCCTTGCATCCCTGGCATAAATCCCACTTGATCATGGTGTATGATCCTTTTAATGTGTTGTTGGGTTCTGTTTGCTAGTATTTTGTTGAGGATTTTTGCATCTGTATTCATCAGTGATATTGGTCTGTAGTTTTCTTTCTTTGTGACATTTTTGTCTGGTTTTGGTATCAGGGTGATGGTGGCCTCGTAGAATGAGTTTGGGAGTGTTCCTCTGCTATATTTTGGAAGAGTTTGAAAAGGATGGGTGTTAGCTCTTCTCTAAATGTTTGATAGAATTCGCCTGTGAAGCCATCTGGTCCTGGGCTTTTGTTTGTTGGAAGATTTTTAATCACAGTCTCAATTTCAGTGCTTGTGACTGGTCTGTTTATATTTTCTGTTTCTTCCTGGTTCAGTCTCGGAAGGTTGTGCTTTTCTAAGAATTTGTCCATTTCTTCCAGGGTGTCCATTTTATTGGCATAGAGTTGCTTGTAGTAATCTCTCAAGATCCTTTGTATTTCTGCAGTGTCAGTTGTTACTTCTTCTTTTTCACTTCTAAATCTATTGATTTGAGTCCTCTTCCTTTTTTTCTTGATGAGCCTGACTAATGGTTTATCAATTTTGTTTATCTTCTCAAAGAAGCAGCTTTTAGTTTTATTGATCTTTGCTATTGTTTTCTTTGTTTCTATTTCATATATTTCTGCTCTGATCGTTATGAATTCTTTCCTTCTACTAACTTTGAGTTTTGTTTGTTCTTCTTTCTCCAGTTCCTTTAGGTGTAAGGTTAGATTGTTTATTTGAGACTTTTCTTGTTTCTTGAGGTAGGCTTGTATTGCTATAAACTTCCCTCTTAGAACTGCTTTTGCTGTATCCCATAGCTTTTGGATCGTCATGTTTTCATTGTCGTTTGTCTCTAGGTACTTTTTGATTTCCTTTTAGATTTCTTCAGTAATCTCTTGGTTATTTAGTAACGTATTGTTTAGCCTCCATGTTTTTGTGTTGTTTATGTTTTTTTCCCTATAATTGATTTCTAATCTCATAGCGTTGTGGTCAGAAAAGATACTTTATATGATTTCAGTTTTCTTAAATTTACTGAGGCTTGATTTGTGACCCAAGATGTGATCTATCCTGGACAATGTTCTGTGCGCACTTGAGAAGAATGTGTAATCTGCTGTTTTTGGATGGAATGTCCTGTAAATATCAATTAAATATATCTGGTCTGTTGTGTCATTTAAAGCTTGTGTTTCCTTATTAATTTTCTGTTTGGATGATTTGTCCATTGGTGTAAGTGAGGTGTTAAAGTCCCCCACTATTATTGTGTTACTGTCAATTTCCTCTTCTATAGCTGTTAGCAGTTGCCTTATGTATTGAGGTGCTCCTATGTTGGGTGCATATATGTTTATAATTGTTATAGCTTCTTCTTGGATTGATCCCTTGATCACTATATAGTGTCCTTCCTTGTCTCTTGTAACATTCTTTATTTTAAAGTCTATTTTATCTGGTATGAGTATTGCTACTCCAGCTTTGTTTTGATTTCCATTTGCAGGGAATATCTTTTTCCATCCCCTCACTTTAAGCCTCTGTGTGTCCCTAGGTATGAAGTGGGTCTCTTGGAGACAGCATATAAATGGGAATTGTTTTTGTATCCATTCAGCGAGCTTGTGCCTTTTGGTTGGAGCATTTAATCCATTCATGTTTAAGGTAATTATTGATATGTATGTTCCTATTACCATTTTCTTAATTGTTTTGTGTTTGTTATTGTAGGTCCTTTACTTCTCTTGTGTTTCCTACTTAGAGAAGGTCCTTTAGCATTTGTTGTAGAGCTGGTTTGGTGGTGCTGAATTCTCTTAGCTTTTGCTTGTCTGTAAAGCTTTTGATTTCTCCATCGAATCTGAATGAGATCCTTGCACGTTAGAGTAACCTTGGTTGTAGGTTCTTCCCTTTTGTCACTTTAAATATATCGTGCCACTCCCTTCTGGTTTGTAGAGTTTCTGCTGAGAAACCAGCTGTTAACCTTATGGGAGTTCCCTTGTATGTTATTTGTCTTTTTTCCCTTGATGCTTTCAGTAATTTTTGTTTGTCTTTAATTTTTTCCAGTTTGATTACTATGTGTCTCGGTGTGTTTCTCCTTTGGTTTATCCTGTATGGGACTGTCTTCACTTCCTGGGTTTAGGTAGCTATGTCCTTTCCCATATTAAGGAAGTTTTCGACTATAATCTCTTCAAATATTTCCTCAGGTCCTTTCTCTCTCTCTCCTCCTTCTGGGACCCTATAATGTGAATGTTGTTGCATTTAATGTTGTCCCAGAGGCCTCTTAGGCTGTCTTCATTTCTTTTCATTCTTTTTTCTTTATTCTCTTCCACAGCAGTGAATTCCACCATTCTGTCTTCCAGGTCACTTATCCGTTCTTCTGCCTCAGTTATTCTGCTATTGATTCCTTCTAGTGTATTTTTCATTTCAGTTATTGTATTGTTCATCTCTGTTTGTTTGTTCTTTAACTCTTCTAGGTCTTTGTTAAACGTTTCTTGCATCATCTCGATCTTTGCCTCCATTCTTTTTCCGAGGTCCTGAATCATCTTCACTATCATTATTCTCAGTACTTTTTCTGGAAGGTTGTCTATCTCCACTTCATTTAGTTGTTTTTCTGGGGTTTTATCTTGTTCCTTCATCTGGTACATAGTCCTCTGCATTTTCATCTTGTATATCTTTCTGTGAATGTGTTTTTTGTTCCACAGGCTGCAGGATTGTAGTTCTTGCTTCTGCTGTCTGCCTTCTGGTGGATGAGGCTATCTAAGAGGCTTGAGCAAGTTTCCTGTTGGGAGGGACTGTGGTGGGTAGAGCTGGCTGTTGTTCTGGTAGGCAGAGCTCAGTAAAACTTTAATCCGCTTGTCTGCTGATGGGGGGCTGGGTTCCCTTCCTGTTGGTTGTTTGGCCTGAGGCTCTTTGGTGGGGCTAATGGCAGACTCTGGGAGGGCTCACGTTAAGGAGTACTTCCCAGAACTTCTGCTGCCAGTGTCCTTGTCCTCACGGTGAGACAAAGCCACTCCCCGCCTCTGCAGGAGACCCTCCAACACTAGCACGTAGGTCTGGATCAGTGTCTTTTGGGGTCACTGCTCCTTCCCCTGGGTCCTGATGTGCACCCTACTTTGTGTGTGCCCTCCAAGAGTGGAGTCTTTGTTTCCCCAAGTCCTGTCAAAGTCCTGCAATCAAATCCTGCTAGCCTTCAAAGTGATTCTCTAGGAGTTTCTCTTCCTGTTGCCGGACCCCCAGGTTGGGAAGCCTGACGTGGGGCTCAGAACCTTCACTCCAGTGGGTGGACTTCTGTGGTATAAGTGTTCTCCAGTTTGTAAGTCACCCACTCAGCAGTTATGGGATTTGATTTTATTGTGATTGCGCCCCTCGTACTGTCTCATTGTGGCTTCTCCTTTGTCTTTGGATGTGGGGTATCTTTTTTGATTTCCAGTGTCTTCCTGTTGATGATTGTTCAGCAGTTAGTTGACTCTCGGCTGACTTTCACTAACCCCTTCCTTAGGCACCAAGGGCAGGGCTTATTTACAGGCTTAGGAAAGGAGTCCCTTGTGTCTTCTGATAACAGAGTTCAAACTTGCATTTGGCCCTCAAGCAGCAAGCAACCTGCTTTTAAGCCTAAGTCTCGCTTTGATCTTATCTTCCATCCATTTCTCCATGTCCTCCAGGTGCCGACTCAGCGGCGGCCATGCACACTCACTCTGGCTGGGTCTCACGATCCCCTCTCTCCGTTTGGCTCCTGCAGGAGCCGGGTTCGGCTGCGGTGGGCACAGTGCAAGTGGGCGGCTCTGCGCCTGGCTCACTGGCTGCGGGACTGGGTAATTGTCTATTGATTTTGGATATATCCTAATCTTCCCATCAGAGAATCCACTCAACTATAAAAAATTAAACCTTTGTTACTTGAGGTCAGTGCTAGTTTTCGCAAACCACATTTTGTTAGCATTATTTTTCCCATCTTGTTTTGAAAATTTTCAAACCTACAGAAATAGGGAAATAATGAAGGAATTAACACTTCTGTACCCTTCCTCTGGATTCACCAATTGTTAATATTTTGCCATTTTTGCTTTCTCTCTTCCTCTCTGACTTTAAAAACAGCTTTATTGAGATATATAATTCACATGACATATAATTCACCCATTTAAAATGTACAGTTCAGTGATTTTTATAATATTTGTGGAGTTGCGCAGCCAACACCACTAATCTAATTCCAGAACGTGTCATCACCCAAAAAGAAATTTGTACCCATTAGCAGTCATTACCTATTCTCTCTCCCTATTGCTCCTAGTGATAAATAACCATTAATCTGCTTTTATTAGTTTTGCCTGTTTTTAACATTTCATATAAATGAAATCATATAATATATGATCCTTTGTGGCTGGCTTCTTTTACTTAGCATAATATTTATTTATTTTTACTTATAATATTTTTAAAGTTTGTTCATATTGTAGCATGTATCAGTATATCAATCCTTTTTATTACTGAATAATAATCCAGTGCATGGATATGACACCTTTTATTTATCCTTTCACCAGTTAGTGGGCATTTGGGTTGTTTCCACTTTTTGGCTATTATGAATAATGCTATTGTGAGCCTTCATTCATAAGTTTATGCTGGTAATTCTCTTGAGTATATGCTTAGGAGTGGAATTTTGGGGTTATATGATAACTCTGTGCTCAGCCTTTTGAGGAACTGCCACCGTTTCCAAAGTGAATGCACCATTTTACATTCCCACTGCAGTGTATGACGATTTCTATTTCTCCAAATCCTCACCAACACCTACTATTTTCATTTTTTAAATTAATATTATAACCATCCCTAGTGGGTGTGAAGTGGTTAACTCACTGTGGTTTAGATTTGAATTTTCCTGGTGACTAGTGATGTTGAGTATCTTTTCATGTGATTATTGGCTATTTATGTATTTTCTTTGGAGAACCGTCTATTTAGATCATTTACCCATTTTTAATTGGTTTGCTTTTTATTATTGAGGTGTAAGGGTTTTTTGTGTATTCTAGATAAAAATCTCTTATCAGATAATCATTTACAAATATTTTCTACTACTCTGTAGTCTTCTCACTTTCTTGATGCTATTCTCTGTGACTTTTTAAAAGCAAGTTGTACACTTGGCATTTCATTCCTTAAAAACTTGAGCATCCATCTCCTAAGACTAAAAACATTCTCTTCTACTTAAAACAGTATCATTATCACACTTAAGAAAGTGAGTAATATCAACTACCCCATATACGGTATTTAAATTTCCCCAACTGTTCCAAAAATGTCTTTATAGGTGTTAAAAAAAAAAAAAAAATCTAGGTCCAATAAGGGTTCATGCATTAGTTTTGGTGGCAATGTCCCTTTAGCCGCTTTTAATAGGGAGAGATCTTGAACACTGTATTTTTTGTTTCTCATCATACTGACTTTTTTGTTTTTTAAAAAAAATTTTAATATTTTATATTGGACTATAATTGATTAGCAATGTTGTTAGTTTCAGGTGTACAGTGAAGTGTTTCAGTTATACGTATACATTTATCCTTTTTAAAGTTCTTTACCCATTTAGTTATTACAGAATTTGACCACAGTTCCCTTTGCTATACAGTAGGTCCTTGTTGGTTATTTATTTTCATTATTGTAGTGTATATATGTCAGTCCCAAACTGCTAGTTTAACCCTGCCCCCTACCATTCCCCTTTGTTAACCATAAGTTTGTATTCTAAGTCTGTGAATCTGTTTCTGTTTTGGAAATAACTTTATTTGTATCATTTTCTTGATTCCCCATATAGCAATATCACAATATATTTGTCTTTCTCTGTCTGACTGATTTCACTATGTATGATAATCTCCAGGTCCATTCATGTTGCTGCCAGTGGCATTATTTCATTCTTTTTAATGGATGAATATTCCATTGGACATATTTACCACATCTTCTTTATCCACTTTTCTGTTGATGGACATTTAGGTTGCTTCCATGTCTTGGTTACTGTAAGCAGTGTGGCAATGAACATTGCGGTGCGTGTATCCTTTCAAACCATGGTTTTTGCCAGATATGTGCCCAGGAGTGGCATTGCTGGATCATATGGTAGCTCTGTTTTTCATTTTTTTAAGGAACTTCCATATTGTTCTCCATAGTGGCTGTACCAATTTACATTCCCACCTACAGTCTAGGAGGGTTCTCTTTCAACTCAACACCCTCTTCAGCATTTATTGTTTGTAGATTTTTTTTTTTCAGGTTCTATTCAGCTCTTTTACTTTAGATATACAGGAAGTCGAGTTCTGGATCCCGTGTTTGTACATTTTTGATGATGGCCATTCTGACTGGTGTGAAGTGATATCTCATTGTAGTTTTGATTTGCATTTATCTAATGATTAGCAAAGTTGAGCGTCTCTCCATGTGCCTTGTGGCCATCTGTCTGTCTTTGGAGAAATGTCTGTCTCGGCCTTCTGCCCATTTTTTGATTGGGTTGTTTGCTTTTTTTGATATTGAGGTTCATGAGCTGTTTGTAAATTTTGGAGATTAATCCCTTGTCGGACGCATCATTTGCCAGTATTTTCTCCCATTGTGTGGGTTGTCTTTCCTTTTGTTTATGATTTCCTCTCCTGTGCAAAAGCTTTTGAGTTTCATTAGGTCTCTTTTTTTTTTACTTTGTAATACTATTTATGTATTTTTTACATCTTATTGGAATATAATTGCTTTACAGTGTTGTTAGTTTCTGCTATATAACAGAGTGAATCTGCTGTATGTATACATACATCCCCATAATACCTCCCTCTTGAGCCTGCCTCCCACCCTCCCTATCCCACCTCTTTAGGTGGTCACAAAGCACTGAGCGGATCTCCCTGTGGAATGCAGCTGCTTCCCAGTAGCTATCTATTTTACATTTGGTAGTATATATATACTACTCTCTCACTTCTCTCCAGGTTGCCTTCCCCCCCAACTTGTGTCCTCAAGTCCATTCTCTACCTCTGCATCTTTGTTCCTGTCCTGCCTCTAGGTTCTTCAGAACCATTTTTTTTTTTATTCCATATATATGTGTTAGCATACGATATTTGTTTTTCTCTTTCTGACTTACTTCACTCTGTGTGACAGACTCTAGGTCCATTCACCTCACTACAAATAACTCAATTTCGTTTCTTTTTCTTTTTCTTTATTTAATTCTTGAATTTTATTTTATTTTTTTTATGCAGCAGGTTCTTACTAGTCATCAGTTTTATACACATCAGTGTATACATGTCAGTCCCAATCGCACAATTCATCACACCACCACCACCACACCCCGGGCCGCTTTCCCCCCTTGGTGTCCATACGTTTGTTCTCTACATCTGTGTCTCAGTTTCTACCCTGCAAACCGGTTCATCTGTACCATTTTTCTAGCTTCCACATATATGCGTTAATATACGATATTTGTTTTTCTCTTTCTGACTTACTTCACTCTGTATGACAGTCTCTAGATCCATCCACCTCTCAACAAATAACCCAATTTCGTTCCTTTTTATGGCTGAGTAATATTCCATTGTATATATGTACCACATCTTCTTTATCCATTCGTCTGTCGATGTGCATTTATGTTGCTTCCATGACCTGGCTATTGTAAATAGTGCTGCAGTGAACATTGGGGTGCATGTGTCTTTTTGAATTATGGTTTTCTCTGAGTATATGCCCAGTAGTGGGATTGCTGGATCATATGATAATTCTATGTTTAGTTTTTTAGGGAACCTCCATAATTTTCTCCATAGTGGCTGTATCAATTTACATTCCCAGCAACAGTGCTAGAGGGTTCCCTTTTCTCCACAGTCTCTCCAGCATTTGTTGTTTGTAGATTTTCTGATGATGCCTATTCTAACTGGTGTGAGGTGATACCTCATTGTAGTTTTGATTTGCATTTGTGTAATAATTAGGGATGTTGAGCAGGTTTTCATGTGCTTCTTGGCCATCTGTCTTCTTTGGAGAAATGTCTATTTAGGGCTTCTGCCCATTTTTTGGATTGGGTTGTTTGTTTTTTTAATATTAAGCTGCATGAGCCGTTTATATATTTTGGAGATTAATCCTTTGTCCATTGATTCGTTCGCAAATATTTTCTCCCATTCAGAGGGTTGTCTTTTCGTGTTGTTTGTAGTTTCCTTTGCTATGCAAAAGCTTTTAAGTTTCATTAGGTCCCATTTGTTTATTTTTGTTTTTATTTCCATTACTCTAGGAGATGGATCAAAAAAGGTCTTCCTGTGATTTATGTCAAAGAGTGTTCTTCCTATGTTTTCCTCTAAGAGTTTTATAGTGTCCGGTCTTACATTTAGGTCTCTAATCCATTATGAGTTTATTTTTCTGTATGGTGTTAGGGAGTGTTCTAATTTCGTTCTTTTACATGTAGCTGTCCAGTTTTCCCAGCACCACTTATCGAAGAGGCTGTCTTTTCTCCATTGTATATTCTTGCCTCCTTTATCAAAAATAAG
>NW_021697033.1:0-10413 GCF_005190385.1 Monodon monoceros | reverse complement strand
ATATAAGTGTAAATTATACAGTATGTGACCATTTATGTCTGGCTTCTTTCACATAGCATAATTTTCAAGGTTCACCCATATTGTAGTATGTATCATTACCTCATTTCTTTCTTCTTCCCATCTTTAATGAGGTATAATAGAGAAATAAAAATATATATTTAGGGCTTCCCTGGTGGCACAGTGGTTGAGAGTCCACCTCCCGATGCAGGGGACACGGGTTCATGCCCCGGTCCGGGAAGATCCCACATGCCGCAGAGCAGCTGGGCCCGTGAGCCATGGCCGCTGAGCCTGCGCGTCCGGAGCCTGTGCTCCGAAACGGGAGAGGCCACAACAGTGAGAGGCCCGCGTACTGCAAAAAGAAAGAAAAAAAAAATATATATATATATATTTAGAATATACAACTTGATGTTTTGATATACATATCCATTTTTGAAATAATTGCCACAATCAAGCCGATTAACATATCCATCACCTCATATAATTACCATTTTCTTTTTTCTTTCTTTATGGTGAGAACACTTCAGATCTACCCTCTTAGCAAATTACAAGTACACAATACAGCATTGTTAACTATATGCACATTGTTGTACACTAGATTTCCAGAAATTATTCACGTTGCATAACTGAAACTTTGTTCCTCGTGTTCAATACCTGCCAATTTTCCCATCCCCTCATCTCCTGTCAAGCACTGACTGCACCCCACATCTATGACTATTTTGGATTCCACATAAAAGTAGTATCATGAAGTGTTTGTAGCTGTCTTTCTGTATCTGGCTTATTTCACTTAGCATAATCTCTTTCAGGTTCATCCACGTTGTCACAAATAGCAGCATTTCCTTCATTTTAAAGGCTGAATAATATTCCATTGTCTACAGGCATGCCTTGGAGATATTGCAGGTTTGGTTCCAGACCACCAAAATAAAGCAAATACTGCAAAAAAACAAGCCACATGAAATTTTTGGTTTACCAGCGCATATAAAAGTTATGTGTATACTATATTATAGTGGGTTAATGTGCGATAGCATTATGTCTAAAAAACCCATGTACATACCTTAATTTTAAAGTAATGCTAATTGGGAAAATGGCACCGATAGACTTACTCAATACAGGATTGCCTCAAACCTTCAATCTGTAGACAACGTAGTATCTGCAAAGCACAATAAAACGAGATATGCCTGTTTATATACCACACTCTATTTATCCATTCATGGATCTACAGACACTTAGGTTGATCCAATATCTTGGCTACTGTGAAAAGTAAGCATGGAAGTGCATATGTCTCTTCACGATACCGACTTCATTTCCTTTTGCTGCATACCCGGAAGTGGGATTGCTGAGTCATAACATAGATGTAGTTTTAATTTTTTGAGGAACTTCAATACTGTTTTCCTTAGTGGCTGTATCAAGTTACATACCCAACAAAAGTGCACGAGGGTTCCCTTTTCTCCACATCCTCATCAACACTTGTTATTTTTGTCTTTTTGAGAATCGCCATTGTAACAGGTGTGAGGTGATTTCTCATTGTGGTTTGACTTGCATTTCTCTGACAGTTAGTGATGTTGAGCACCTTTTCATACATCTGTTGGGCATTTATATGCCTCCTTTGGAGAAATGTCTATTGAAGTCCTTTGCCCATTTTTAAAAATAAATTTATTTTGTTTATTTATTTATTTTTGGCTGCATTGGGTCTTTGTTGCTGAGCGTGGACTTTCTCTAGTTGAGGTGAGTGGGGGCTACTCTGTTGTGGTGCACGGGCTTCTCATTGCAGTGGCTTGTCTCATTGCAGGGCACAGTGTCTAGGTGCACGGGCTTCAGGAGTTGTGGCTCGCAGGCTCCACAGTGCAGGCTCAGTAGTTGTGGCGTGTGGGCTTAGTTCCTTCACGGCATGTGGGATCTTCCCGGACCAGGGCTCAAACCCGTGTCCCCTGCATTGGCAGGTGGATTCTTAACCACTGCACCACCAGGGAAGTCCCCCATTGGGATTTTAATAGGGATTGCATGGAATCTTTGGATCACTTTGGGTAGTATGGATATTTTAATGATAGTAAATCCTCCAGTTCATGAACATGGGATGTCTTTCCATATTATCAGTGTCATCTTTAATTATCCTCATCAATTTTTTATACTTTTCAATGTATAGATCTTTCACCTCTTTGGCTAAGTTTATTCCTAAGTATTTTATTCTTTGTCATGAAATTCAGAATGGGGTTGTTTTCTTAATTTCCTTTTTTGGGTAGGTCCATCCTCTTGTATAATGACTTCCATATGCTGATTTTACATCCTGCAACTTTACTAAACTCACTTATGAGTTCTAACAGTTTCTTCTGCTGTTCTTGTTGAATCTTTAGGATTTCCTACATGTATGATCATGTCATCTGCAAACAGAGGTAATTTTACTTCTTCCTTTCTGATTTGGATGCATTTTATTTCTTTTTCGTGCCTAATTCCTCCATCTTCCAGTGCTGTGTTGAATAGAAGTGGTAAGTGTGGACATTCTTGCGTTCTTCCTGATATTAGAGGGACAGCTTTTAGTTTTTCCCTGTTGAGTGAGATGTTTGCTGGGGTCTTTTCTTTTTCATATGCCTTTATTGTGTTGAGATACATTCCTTCTACACCTAATTTGTTTAGAGTTTTTATCATGAAACGGTGTTGAATTTTGTCAAATCCTTTTCTGCCTCTATTGAGATGATCATATGAGTTTTCCTTCATTTTGTTAATGTGGTGTATCACACTGGTTGATTTGTGTATGTTGAACCATCCTTGCATCCCAGGAATAAATCTGACTTGAGCATGGGGTATGATCATTTTAATTTATTGTTGAAATTGGTTTGCTAATATTTTGTCGAGGATTTTTGCATCTAGGTCTATCAAAGATTTTCTTTTCTTGTAGTGTCCGTGTCTGGCTTTGGTATCAGGGTAATGCTAGCCTTGTAAAATTAGTTTGGAAGTGTTCCCTCCTATCCAATTTTTTGGATGAGTTTGAAAAGGATTGGTACTAATTCCTCTTCAGATATTTGGCAAAATTCACCAGGGAAGCCATCTTGTCCTGGATTTTCTATTTTTTTTAATTATTGATTAAATCTTCTTATTTGTTATTGGACTATTCAGGCTTTCTATGTCATCTTGTTTCGGTGTTGGTAGGTTGTATGTTTGTAGGAATTTATCCATTTCTTCTAGATTATCCCATTTGTTGGCATAATTGATAATGGACCCTTATGATTCCTTTATTTCTGAGGCATCACTTGTATTGTCTCCTCTTTCATTTCTGATTTTATTGAGTTGTCTTTTGTATTTTTTTCTTAATTCGTGTAGCCAGGAGTCTTTCAAATTTATCTTTTCCAAAAACACCACTTAGTTTTGTTTCTATTATCTATTGTTTTTCTATTCTCTATTTGATTTATTTCTGCTCTAATCTTTACTATTTCCTTCCTTCTGCTAAATTTGAGATTACTTTTTTCTTCTTTTTCTAGTTCCTTGAGGCATAAAGTGAGATTGTTTACTTGTGGTTTTACTTCTCCTTTAATGTATGCATTTATCACTCTAAACTTCTCCTGTAGTACTGCTTTTGCTGCATCCCATAAATCTTGGTCTGTTGTCTTTCATTTTAGTTTGTGTCAAGATTCTTTTTAAATTCCCCTTTGATTTTCTCTTTGACCCAATGGTTGCTCAAGACTGTATTATTCAACATGATAAATATAATTAACATTGGTGTGTTTTATATATGAAGGTTAAGAGAGTAAGTCCTACGAGTTCTCATCACAAGGAAAACAGTTTTTTCTTTTGCTTTTATTTTGTGGCCATATGAGATGATGTTCACTAAACTTACTGTGGTAATCATTTCTTGATGTACGTAAGTTAAATCTTTATGCTGTACACCTTAAACTTATGCAGGGCTCTGTGGCAGTTATATCTCAATAAAAGTGGAACGGGGAAAAGAGTATATTGTTTACTTACCACATATTGGTAGATTTTCTTGTTTTCTTTATTAAAAATATTTTTTTATTTAATTGTTTTGCCGCGTTGGGTCTTTGTTGCTGCATGTGGGCTTTCTCTAGTTGCAGTGAGCGGGGGCTACTCTTTGTTGTGGTGCACGGGCTTCTGATTGCAGTGGCTTTTCTTATTGCGGAGCACAGGCTTTAGGTGCGCAGGCTTCATTAGTTGCAGCATTCGGGTTCAGTAGTTGTGGCACGTGGGCCCTAGAGCGCAGGCTCAGTAGTTGTGGTGCACGGTCTTAGTTGCTCTGCATCATGTGAGAACTTTGCTTACCAGGGATTGAACCCATGTCCCCTGCATTGGCAGGCGGATTCTTTTTTTTTTTTTTGCGGTATGCGGGCCTCTCACCGCTGGGGCCCCTCCCGTTTCAGAGCACAGGCTCCGGACACGCAGGCCCAGCGGCCATGGCTCACGGGCCCAGCCGCTCCGCGGCATGTGGGATCCTCCCTGACCGGGGCACAAACTCGTGTCCCCTGCATCGGCAGGCGGACTCTCAACCACTGTGCCACTGGGGAAGCCCGGCAGGCGGACTCTCAACCACTGTGCCACTAGGGAAGCCCGGCAGGCGGATTCTTAAGCACTGTGCCACCAGGCATATCCTAATATTCTTGTTTTGTTACTATTATGGGATTTCTAGTTCCATACCATTGTGATCAGATAAGATACTTGAAATTATTTCAGACTTTTTAAATTTGTTAAGACTTGATTGTGGCCTAACATATTATCTATTCTGGAGAATGTTGTGTGTGTTCTTGAAATGAACGTGTATGTGCTGCTGTTGGATGAACTGTTTTGTATATGTCTGTAAGGACCATATGGTCCATAGTGTTGTTCAAGTCATGTTTGTTGATTCATTTTCTGTCTGGGTGTTACTGTAACTGGGTTATTGAAGTCCCTTACTATTTGTGTCCTGCAATCAATTTCTCCGTTTAATTTCGATATTTCCTTTAGAGTTTTATGTGCTCTGAGGCTGGATGCATATATAATTGTTATATCCTCCTGTTGAGTTGACTCTTTTATTATCATATAGAAACCTTCTTTGTCTATACAGACAATTTTTGACTTAATGTCTATTTTGTCTGTCATGCATATAGGAACTCTCATTTTGTTTTGGTTGCTATTTGCATGCAGTGTCTTTTTCCATCCCTTCACTTTGAGCTTATATGTGTCTTTTCATCTAAAATGAGTCTCTTGTAGACAGCATAGGGTTGGATATTGTTTTTTTATCCATTCAGCCACTCTATGCCTTTTGATTGGGAAGATTAATCCATTTATATTAAATTAATTATTGATCAGTAAGGACTTACTATTGCTATTTTGTTAATTGTCTTATGTCTGTTTTGCAGCTATGTTGTCCTCTTTCTCTGTAGCTTTATTTCATTGTCGTTTGATTATTTTTTTGTAGTGATTTACTTTGATCCTTTTCTCTTTGTGTTTTGTTTATTTATAATAGGCCTTTTCTTTGTGGTTAGCTGAAGGCTACATAGAAATCTTGTAGTTCTAAACATCTGTTCTTTTACTCCCACCCAAACTTTGTGTCCTTATACTCAGTTTCCTTCTTTTTCTATTGTGAACAAATTTTAACTTTTATATCAGGGTTAAAGTACTTTATACGGCACCATTACAGTGTTATTATGCTATATTTGTGTGTGTGTGTATGAGTTTAACATTGAAATTTATGCTTCTGTTTGCTTTTGCATTTCTGTTAACATGTTTTCATTTCAAAGTGCTCTCCCTTAAGCGTTTCTTTTAAGGCAGGTCTAGTAGTGATGAACTCACTTAGATATTGTTGACTTTATCTCTCCTTTATGTTTAAAGCATAATTTTGCTAGGTATGGTCATTTTTGCTCACAGGTTGTTTTTTTTCAGTACTTTGAATATATCATCCAACTCTCTCCTGGCCTGTAAGGTTTCTGCTGACATATTCACAAATTGTTTTCTGGGAGTTCCCTCATATGTGCCAAGTCACTTTTCTCTTGTTCCTTTCAATATTCTCTCTTTGTACTTCACATTTAAGAAGTTGATTATAACGTGATTGGGTGTAGTCTTCTTTGTGTTGATCCTCCATTGAGCCCTTTGAACTTACTTCTACTGCTACACTATTTATTTTCTAGATATCTTATATCCTTTTTGTTCTTCACTTCCTTCATTATTACATTCTTTTGTGATTGATGTTTTTCCTAGTTTACCATTTTGATTCTCTTCTTATTTCTTTTCTGTATATTTTTGAGGTATTTTTCTTAGTGCTTATACTAGGCATTAAAGGAAGCATCTTAAATTTATGAAAAAACAAATTTGAATTAACAACATTTTCATTTAATAATAACAAAAATTCTACTTATTTACATCCCACATCCTAGTTTACACTGCACTTGTCACAAATTACATCCTTCTGTATTGTGTGCCCATTAATAGCCTTATAATAACTATTTTATATATTTGTCTTTTAAATCACATTTTGAAAACAGGCGTTACAAACCCTAAATACAAATGTGTTGGCCTTTTAAACTTAGTGTCGTTACCTTTACCATTGTTCTTTAATTCTTCATATGGTTTCAAGTTTCGTTTCATTTCAGCCTGAAGGATTCCTTTAACAGTTCTTATTGAGCAGATCTACTAGTAATGAACTTCTTCAGTGTTTCTTTATATGAATGTCTTAATTTTCCTTTATTTAAAAACATTCTGGTAAAATATACATAACACAAAATTTATCATCTTAACAATTTAAGAGTGCAGGCCAGAGGCATGAAATATATTTACACTGCTGTGCTATCATTACCATCATCCATCCACACAGCTTTTCATCTTGCAAAATGATAATAGTCTGTACTCATGAAACAACTCTCCGTTTCCCTTGCCCCCTCACCCCCGGAAACCACCATTGTACTTTCTGTCTCTGTGAATTTGATTACTCTATGTACTTCATATAAGTGTGATCATACAGTATTTGTCCTCTTGTGACTGGCTTATTTTACTTAGCGTAATGCCTGAAGGTTGATCCATGTTGTCGCATATGTCAGAATTCCCTTCCTTTTTAAGACTGAATATTGATTTATTGTTTGTATAGACCACATTTTGTATATCCCTTCATCCCTCAATGGACCCTTGAGTTTTTTCAGCCTTTGCCTATAGTGAATAATTCTGCTATGAACATGGGTGAACACATAACTCTTCGAGTTCATAATTTCAATTCTTTTTGAGTATTTAATAGGAACTTGAATTATGGGATCATATGGTAACTCTATTTTTAATGTTTTGAGGAACCACCGTACTGTTTTCCTTTCTGTGTGCACCATTTTACATACCCACCAACAGTGTACAAGTGTATACATACTGGATATTAACCTTATCAGCTATAGGATTTGCAAATATTTTCTCCCATTCAGCAGGTTCGTTTCATTTTTTGATGAAAGAAGTAGTTTTAAATGTTGAATACCTAGTTTATCTATTTATTTTATTACCTCCACTTTTGGTGTCATATTCAAGAAATCTTTGCCAAATTTCATGTCATGGTTTTCTTCCCAACACTTTCTTCTAAGAGTTTTATAGTTTGAGGTCTCACATTTAGGTCTTTGATTCACTGAGTTAATTTCTGTATGTGGTGTAAGGTAAGGGTCTACCGTCATTCTTTTGCATGTGGATATTTTTTTGCCAGTACCATTTGTTGACATTGCTATCCTTTCCCCATTGGGTGGTCTTGGCACTCCTGTTGAAAATCATTTGGTGATGTATATACAGGTTTACTTCTGTGTTTCTCTTTTATTCCACTGGCCTATTCTCCTGCCTATATGTGTGTTTATGCTGGTACTATTTTGATTACTGTGGTTTTGTAGTAGGTTTTGAAATCAAGAAATTTGAAACTTCAAATTTTGTTCCTTTTACACATTATTTTAACTATCCAGGCCCTTTAAATTCCATGTGAACTTCAGGATGAATTTTTCTACTTCTGAAAGAACCTCACTGTGATGTTTAAAGAGATTGCATTTAATCTGTACATCCCTTTAAGTCGTGTTGACATATTAACAACATTAAGTCTTCCAATCTGTGAACACAAGATGCCTTTACATTTATTGGTGTCTTCATTAATTTCCTTCAGCAACGTTTTCTAGTTCTCAGTGTACATGTCTTTTGTCCCCCTGGTTAAGTTATTCCTCGTCTTTTACTATATTCCATGATATTTAAAATGCTATTTTGTTTTTGCTTTCCTTTTTACACTTTTCATTGTTAGTGTATAGAGACACAACTGAATTTTGAGTATTGATTTTGTATCTGGCAACTTTTCTGAATTCATTTATTAATTCTAACAGGTTTTTTGGTGCATGTGTGTTGTCTCTGAACAAATATAATTTTATTTCTTCCTTTCTGATTTAGATGCCTTTTATTTTTTATCTTGCCTAATTTATTTGGCTAGGAATTCCAGTACTTTGCTGAATAGAAGTGGTGACAACAGGCATCTTTCCTTTGTTCCTGTTCTTAGGGAGGAAGATTTCACCACTGAATATAATAGCTGTTGGTTTTCTATCTGTGACCTTTATTATGTTGAAGTCATCAACGTGTATTTCTGGTTTGTTGAGTTTTTTAATCATAAAATGGCATTGAATTTTGTCAAATGTTTTTTCTGCATCAATGAAGATGATCACATGGAGTTTAGTCCCTTCAATCTCTTTATGTGCTATACTACATTGACTGATTTTCATATGTTGAACCAACCTTGCCTTGCAAGAATAAATCCCATTTGACCATGACGTATAATCTTTATACTGGGCTGTTCTGTCTCTTATTATTTTTTAAAGGATTTTTGCATCAGTACTCATAAGGGATATTGGTCTGTAGTGTACTTTTCTTGTAGTGTCTTTAGGTTTGTAATTGCTATAATGTTAACCTCATAGAAAGAGTGAAAATACATTCTCTCCTCTTAAATTGTTTGGAAGAGCTTGAGAAGGATTGGTGTCAATTCTTCTTTAAATAGTTGGTAGAATTCACCATGAAGATACCTGGTGCTGGGCGTTCAGTTGTTGGAAGATGTTTGATAAGTGATTCCATATCTTAACTTGTAGATCTGTTCAGATTTTGTATTTCTTGGTAAGATGTGTGTTTCTAGGAATGTGTTCATTTCATCTAAGTTATCAAATTAGTTGGTATACAACTGTTAATAGTACTCTATTGGAAGCCTTTTTGTCTCTACAAAATTGGTAGTAATGTCCCTTTCTTCATTTCTGATTTTACATATTTTGTTCTTATCTCTTTCTTTAATAGTCAGTCTAACTAGTTTTGTCAATTTTGTTGATCGTTTTCCTCTTTTTACAGCTATTTTGAGGCATAACTGACAAAACTGTAATATATCTAAAATGTATAACATGATTATTTGATATACGTATATATTGTAAAAGGGTGCTCACAATCAAGTTAATTAACATACCCATCACCTGTCATATATTTACTTTTTGTGTGTGAGGACACAAATTCTACTCTCTCAGAAATTTTCCATTACAGAATACAGCATCATCAGTTAGTCACCATGTTATACATTAGCTCCTCAGATCTTATTCCTTCATTTTATCCCTCACGTTATAACTGAAAATTTGTATCCATTTACCAGCGTGTTCCCATTTCCCCCCATGCGCAACTGCAGGCAACAATTTCTGCTCTGTGTTTCTATGATTCCAACTTTTTTTTTAGATTCCACACATAAGTGATACCATGCGGCATTTGTCTTTTCTCCATCAGGCTTATTTCACTTAGCATAATGTTCTCCAGGCTCATTCATGTTCTTGCAAGTGTCAGGATTTACTTTAAGGTCGAATAATATCCCATTGTGTATGTTATGTATGTATATTTGTGTGTGTGTGTGTGTGTTTGTATGTGTGTGTGTGTGTGTGTGTGTGTGTATCAGAATTTGTTTATCCATTCATCTATGAGAGACAGGCAGGTTCTTTCCATACCATTACTGTGAATAACATTTCAAAGCTTTTTTTGTTTTTGTTTTTATCCCGTACCACGTGGCTTGTGGGATCTTAGTTCCCCAACCGCGGGTTGAACCCGGGCCCTCCCCTCATCAGTGAGAGCATGAAGTCCTAACCACTGCACAGCCAGGGAATTCCTAAAAAATATTGTTTCTGTTGCTATGTGACCAGAAGTGAAATTGCTGGATCACATGGTATTCTAATTTTATTTTCTTGAGGAATCTCCATACTGTTTTCAGTACTGGTTGAACCAATTTACATTCCCAACAACAGTGCACACAGATTCCCTTTTCTCCACATCCTCACCGACATTTATCTTTTTCATAATATACATACTGACAGGTGTGATGTGATATCTCATTGTGGTTTTGATTTGCATTTCCCTGCTGATTGGTGATGTGAATCACCTTTTCATATACCTGTTCCCCAAATGTTTGTCATCTTTGGGAAAATGTCT
>NW_021697032.1:0-5978 GCF_005190385.1 Monodon monoceros | reverse complement strand
CAGAGGGCACCAGCTGTGTTGGCAAAGTGAGACCTCATCTTCAAGTAGCTGTAAGATAATTAACAGTTTAAAAGTCACAAATATACTACATTATTGCATTCTACAGAGTCAACTGGGAATTTTTTTTAAATAGATCTTTATTGGAGTGTAATTGCTTCACAATACCGTGTTAGTTTCTGTTGTACAACAAAGTGAATCAGCCATATGCATACATATGTCCCCATATCCCCTCCCTTTTGAGCCTCCCTTCCACCCTCCCTTTCCCACCTCTCTAGGTCATCGCAAAGCACTGAGCTGATCTCCCTGTGCTATGCTCCTGCTTCCCACTAGCTATTTTACATTCGGTAGTGTATGTATGTTGATGCTACTCTCACTTCGCTCCAGCTTCCCCCTCCGCCCCATGTCCTCAAGTTCATTCTCTATGTCTATGTCTTTTGATGCAATGTTACTACACAAGAATTCCAGGCAGATCACTGTTCCTTTAGATATCTTGGAATAGTTAAGAAGTAACACATTGGTGAGTTGCATTTCCACATGACACCATGAGGAACTCTGTGGACCCACTTCCGTGAGAAACAGGAAAAGCTTGCAAAAACTATTTTAAAAAAAACCCAACAACGATTTAAAGTCTTTGTACATTATCCTAAGGTAGTAGACGTATTCAAGAAAATCTACTAACTCCTAGTAAGAACCATGAGAGTCTGTGGCATTAGAGCCACAACCTGCTTCCTCCCCACCCCCCATCCCCCCTTCTGAGTTCAGCTTGAGGGAAGCTCCACTATGGGCAGAAGAAGCCTCCCACTCCCCTCAGCTCCCAATCAAGGCTTCTAGTATCTGAACCGGAGAGGCAAATTGCCAGCATTTCTCATCCCCTCTACCCCCAAATTGAAGAGACTAAATTCCTGGTGAGTGAAACTAAAAGATTTGGCATTCCTTTCCTCCACCCAGATCCTATTCATTGTACAAAGGCCCTATTCCATGCTGTTTTCAATATTCTCTCTTTGTCCTTGGCTTTTTGGCACTTTGATTATAACGTGTCTCAGTGTGGATCTATTTTGAATTTATACTTCTTGGAATATATATGTAAAATATGTAGAATAGTTTTTCTTAAGTATGTAGAATAGTGTCTTGTGAAATTTGGAGGTTTTCAACTATTATTTCTTTACATATTCTTTCTGCCCTTTTCTCTTTCTCCTCTTCTTATGGGATTCCTATTATGCTTATGTTGGTATGCTTGATGGTTTCCCAATGTCTCTTAGATTCTGTTTTCTTTATCATTTTTTAATTTCTTCTCCTTAGACTACATAATGTCTTCTTTTAGCTTTGCTAGTTCTTTTCTTCTGCCTGCTCAAAGCTGGTGTTAAACTCTTCTAATTTTTCTTTTCAGTTATTTTACTTTTCAGCTCCAGAGTTTCTCTTTGGTTCCTTTTTATAATTTCCATTAACTGATAGTCTCTATTTATTCATACGTCATTCTCCTGGTTTACATTAGCTCTTTGTTTACTGCTTTCTTTAGCCATTTAAGCATATTTGAACTCCAAGATTCTCTTGATTCTTTTGGGATGGCAGAGTGATCCCCTACTCATGGGATGCACACTGGATGTTGCACAACAATTGGAAGCAGTAGATAAGTTGTACATATAGCAACATGGAGGGACCTTCAACATATAGACCTTAGTGAAAAATTAGGAAATGAAATAAATAATATAGAATAAAGTAAGCAACATAAATTATATAGTTAAAAATACATGCACACAAAAATTACACATCTTATATAAAAAATTTTTAAAAAGAGAGAAGATATTAAACAGCATATAATGGTTGCCTCTGTAGGGAGATTTCCAAGTGAAAAAAGGGGATAAAAGTACTATAGCCATTATTTTGTAATAACTTTTAATGGAGAATAATCTATAAAAATACTGAATCACTGTGCTGTACACCTGAACTAATATAATATTGTAAATCAACTTTACTTCAATAAAAAAGTACATAACACATAGCAAATGAATGAATGTATGAAAAATAATATTTATTTATTTTATTTAATATTTATATTAGTATTCCATGTTGCTATATGTACAGCTTATCTGCTGCTTTACTTCAATAAAAAAGTACATACATAGGGGCTTCCCTGGTGGCGCAGTGGTTGAGAATATGCCTGCTAATGCAGGGGACACGGATTCGAGCCCTGGTCTGGGAGGATCCCACATGCCGCGGAGCAAATAGGCCCGTGAGCCACAACTACTGAGCCTGAGCGTCTGGAGCCTGTGCTCTGCAACAAGAGAGACCGCTATAGTGAGAGGCCCGCGCACTGTGATGAAGAGGGGCCCCCGCTTGCCACAACTAGAGAAAGCCCTCGCACAGAAATGAAGACCCAACACAGCAAAAATAAATAAATTAATTAATAAACTCTTACCCCCAACATCTTCTTTAAAAAAAAAGTACATACATAGCAAATGAATGTATGAATAAGTAATATTTTATTATCTTTGGTTCTCCTGAACCAAAGATAATAAAGCATTATGAACTGGGGGAAATGGTTAACTCAACCTTCTGCACCTGAGGTCCCTTAAGAAAAAGAATGCCCTATAGAAAATGCTTGAAACATATGACAAGTTTAGACTGTCCAAAAACGGAACTGGAAATTTGGAATGTGCTAGTTGGCTGACTAACAGTGAGTGTCTGGGGGCTGGTCATTTCCATGGGAAGCTATTCCAAGGAACAACTGGCAATGATTCTTTAATAGAAGTTCCCCATCCTTTTGGGGCCTTCTTTGCACCTGGATGTGGATGACCTTCACAATATGTGGACTGCATGTATTAAGAGACTCTTGGATTTCTTCAAACTCTGAGGGATAGGGTACCCTATTAGAGGTAACATCCTGTCTTCCTCTCTGACATTTCAGAGTTCTTCATTACAGTAATACTCAGGAGCATAAGATGGGAAGAAAATTGGATATAGGAGCCTGGAAATCACTTTCAAGCCTATTTCTCCTTGAACAAGCAGCATTTCTCACGTATGATCTGTCTGAGCCAGGGAACAGAGAGAAGAGGAAGATGGCTCTGGAGTGTATAGTACTCTTTTGTACTTAACAGCTGCTTATCCTGTTGAACCCAGAGTGAAGGAGATGCTAGTGATGTGAGCCAGAATAGTTATAGCTCCATGGAGGCAGTGGAGTGCTGTCCTGAGGATAAAGTGGTGAAGCAGAATGAAGTGTGAGGATCTAACAAAAGCTGGGCTGAATCATTTGAAGCTCTGCACTTACAGAGAGGTTTTCCTTAGCCACGGCAGGGAGAACATGTGGAAGCAGTACGGGCCAAATTCACACGCTGGAAATACTGCAGCCTCGGAAAGAACAGGGTAGAGAATGAAAAGTGAACAGGAAATGGGGAAATTCACTTCTGTAAGTTGTTTCATTTTTCCACTTTTGTTCTGGTAGGAAGGCCTAGCATCAAAATCTGTATTAGTGCCGACCTTTCATCACACATTATCTTGGTCTCACTGCAAGATCAATTCATTTTATATTTCATCTCAATTTTGTTAGTTTTTTATTTATCTGGAGCTGCATTGTCCGCTATGGGAGTCACAAGCCATGTGTGGTTATTGAGTGCTTGAAATGGGGTTAGTGTGACCCAGGAAGAAAAAAAACAATGTTATTTAATTATAATTAATATATTTTAAAATTTAAAAATGAAAGTAGTATAAAAGAGTTATATCTTAAACACAACTTCATTGTTTTTGTAGGACTATGTTCCATGTTAACCATTGGAAATTTAACATCCAAACTGAGATTTGCTGTTAAGTGGAAAATATATACCAGATTTTGAAGACTTGATTCAATTAAAATAATGTAAATTACCTCATTAATAACTGTTTATATTGATTAAATATTAAAGTGATATTTTGCATAATTGGGTTAAATAAAATATTATTAAAATCATTTTACTTAAAAAAATTTTTAATATGGCCACTAGAAAACTTAAAAACAAGTGGCACTCATTATATTTCTATTGGACAATTCCATTCTAGAACACAGATTTTTCCAAACTTGCATTGTCTAATACCAGAGTTACTAGCCATAAGTGTGTTTACATTAATTAAACTAAAATAAAATTAAAAGTTCATTTCCTTAGCACTAACTATTTCAAGTGCTCAATAGCCATATGTGGCTAGTGACTGCCCTCCTGGATACTATAATCTAGGACTTGAAGGTAGATTGAATTGTTAGCCCTTATTCTTAACCTCTTCCTGAATCATGCCCTCTGCCAGGTAATTTTTCAGTTTTCTTAATAAAAAGTAGATTATAGAATATTTCTATTATTGCAGAAAGTTCTATTGGAGAGTGCTGCTCAAGTCAATGAAACTCCTCTTACTGTGAAAATTCATTTCAGAATTGTACTAATATACAAACAAGGACCAGACTGCCAGCTCCAGAGTGAGATATAGCTCTTGAGCAACTGTCCATTGACCACAGGGTGACATCTAGATTCCTTAGCATGTTCCTTATAGCATGGGCCCAATTATGCTTTTATCCTCAAGGTCTACTTTGTCTCTTTGTGCCCCATCATGTCCACTCTAGTATATTCTTTTGTGGAAGCCTTCTCACCTACATGAAAATGATAACCTTCTCTCCCACAAACAGAAATAGGTAACATAAGAAGTTACAAGTAAATTCCCAGGAAGTTGGGGAAGGTATCTGCATGAAAGCAGGTCTGAGTTCTTTCACCATAAGTTTTCCTAAACAGTATGCTTGCTATGCTTGCTCTTCTCTGTAATCATTAGAAGGAAAAAAAAAAAAAAACACCTTAAATTAATAAGTTTTAAAAAGCAGAGGAGTTGAGCAGGGATTTTTTTTTTTTCTGTTCCTGCCTTATCCCTGGTCTGAGAACACTGCTTGCACATAAGTAAGCACTTAATACATATTGCTGCTCTTCTTTAGAAGATAAATAAAACTCAGGGGTCTGCAAAAGAGTAACAGGTACCTGGCCCAAGTGAAGAAACAGTTCTTGAGACCTGAAGGAAGTTCTCTTTATGACAATGTTTATTGCATTAGTTTATTAATACACTATTGATATTACAAGCATTTAAGATTAAAGGTAAATAAGCCATGATCCCTGCCTTCAAGAGGTTTATATCCTAGAGCAAGGTCTCATCTCAGACTTACTAACATTTTGGGCCAGATAATTTTTTGTCGTGGGGCCTATCCTATGCATTGTATGATGTTTAGCAGCATCCTTGGTATCTACCTATTAGATACAAGTATCACCCCCACACCTGCCTCCCCCAGACCCTGCCCCCCCCACACACACCAGTTGTGACAACCAAAATTCTCCAGTCATAGCTAAATGTGTCTTTGTTGAGAACCACTATTCTAGAGAGGGAGAGTGAAATGTATAGATAGGGAAGGGTTATGTTATAATAGGGGCTATGGTCGAAAAACCAATAGGGTAAAATGGGGGCATTAAGAAAGACTTTTCCTCCCTGTGAGTGTAGCTGGTCAAGAAATACTTCATAAAAGTGTTATCCCAAAAATTCATTGCCCAGTGTTTTTCCCATTTACTTCTAACCCTGAGGGAGTAAATGCTAAGAACAAAAATGCATGTGGATGTTTTTAAAAGTTATAATAATTCTGGTGGTGTAAAATGTGTGTAATAGCTACCAGTGCTTAACTTACCTCATGAGTTAATATGGGCTTTAGGAGAAACTATTTTAAAAAGGCCGGAAGTCCCCAAATTTAAAGTTTGATACTGTAATCTATTACTATATAAGTGACTTTGGAAAAGTTATCTTGTTATTAATCAATACTTTTACACATCTAGTTTCTATGTGCTTTAGAGATACACAAAACTATGACTCGTATTAACCATACTCCAGTTGTAGAGTGAAGACATAAATATACAAATATTTAATAACCATATGGAATTTAAAAACTATAATGCGATTGGGTTTCACCATTCTCCAGTCCCACCCAGTTTCTA
>NW_021697031.1:0-18249 GCF_005190385.1 Monodon monoceros | reverse complement strand
TCTGTCTCTCTGTCTCTCTCTCTCTGTCACTGGCTCACACAGATCTCCCGAGGCCCCAACAGACTGCAAAGCCTGGGATGGAGGGATGCACGGACACACACACACACACACACACACACACACACACACACACACACAGAGTCTCTCTGTCCCTGTCACTGGCTCACACAGATCTCCCGAGGCCCCAGCAGACTCTGCAAAGCCTGGGGTGGAGGGATGCAGATGAATGTTCGGTAGAAGGGACCCTGGGAGCCTCCCTTCCCTCTTACCTCCCCACCCGCATCTCCATCTCCTTTGCAGTGTGGACCACTGGGGCAACCAGCTTGTGGAAGCTGCTCTGGGAAAAGGGCAGTGCAGGTGGTCTTGAGGTCTAGGAAGGAAAAGGGACCAGAATGTGGTCTCCCAAGAACCTGCCTTTTTTCTGATGCTGGGGATCCATTTTTGTCTGGCACCTTGGTCTAGACCAATCAGGTACCCCACAGCTACTGAAGACAGTCCTTCAGAAGAAATTTAAGGAGTCTCTTAAGGAAAAACAATCAGAGACAGTATTTTTTCTGGGAATTCAGAGGAACTAAATAGTTGACCAGGTTAGGATATGGGAGCTCTCAGACGGACTTATAAGCAAGGCGGAGTAACTGCCTTTCTAGACTCTTCCGCATGTGCCTCAGCACTTGGGTTCATGTGTGTGTTCACTAATAATATGTAAGTGGGCCAGAATCCTTGACTTCAGACAAAAGGAGAGTGTGAAGAAAGATGACTGGAAAGGGAAATACATAGCAAAGCCTTCTCTCTGCCCAGGCCAAGGTGGCAACATCCATCTCCTGCCCCGGTGCTTCCATGAAACGCCTGAGCTGGGGACGGGCAGTGGGGAGAAGCCTACCTCCCACCTTTTCCTGAGAACTCCGTGTCCCTATTCAGGTTCTTCCAGGAGCTGGGACAGAGCAGGAAAACAGAGGTAGAGTCATCTGAAGGCAGAGAGTCAAGCAGGAGAGGGTACAAGGGAAGGGGAAGGATGGCTGGAAATTGATTGTGGAGGATGCTCTGGGAAGCCAGGAGACACAAGGCATGGAGGGAGGCAGAAACTGCCCAGGGATGGCTTTTGCTTTTTCTCTCCTCTTTCCTCTCTTCCTCCCTCCTTCCTTCCCTCCCTCCCCCTCCTCATCCCTCCCCTTTTCCCTCCACACATCTTTATTGGTTCCAGTAATAGCGTTGATTTGCATGTCAGGCAAAGCTTTGCTACACACACAAAAAGAAAACCCCAGCCATGGCGGTGTGGCAGTGTCAGCTCTCGCTGTTGTTCGACAGTGTAAAATTAAATTAATAAAGCCCCCAACACAGGAAAACATAACAGGAAATTAATGGCCTTTACTGTCGCTCTGATGCAGTCATTTGCAACCCTGCTTTCCGCACCAAAGACTTCATAAATGCAAGCAGTTTCTCTAAACAAGCATACTTAGAGCGGCCTGGTATGTAATTTTTCGCCTTGCTTGTGTCCTTTGAGCTAACAAAGGCCCCTTCCCTTCTGGCTCCAGAGAGGTTTCTAACTCGTTCTGGCCCCAGCTGGAGCCCGGCCCCAGGCAGAAGGCCGAAGCCCCTCCTGAGAGCCCAGACAGGGCTGAAGGAGGACTCAGGTCCCCCTCAGACAGACCCTCAGCCAGCCCTCCTTCCCCACCAGCGGCCAGTGCGCCCAGAGCCCCAGCCTCTGCCTGCAGGCCAGCAGGAAGGCTCAGCGTATGCTCTCAGCCAGGAAGGTTGATCACCCTGGGGAATTCACCCAAACCCACCCAATGCTCACCCCTCCCCTTCCTCTGTGCAGCGGTCCTCTCTCCCCACTACCTGTTTGCTCCCCTTCCGCCATCTGTCCCTGCTCGCCGCCCTTCTACTTCTTCACGTAGGGGTCACAGCCACCATGCTGTCAGCATGTTGGCAGTAGGTGCCCATGACCCACTTTTCTACAGGTAACTGGGGGCTAACTTATTCAAAACGGGTATAGTGACAGTGTGGATATAATTCTCTGGGGTTCTAGGTCTGCCCCATATATCCCTCTTCTCCCCTGGTTGGTTAGAAAATATGAGGGCCCTAAATGATCATTCAGGCCATCTCTCTGTCCTTGGGCTGATTTCCCATAAAACATTTCAGAGAGCTGAGAGTCTGGTTTTGCTTCAGTGTGTAAACAGGTGGGATATTGAGAAAACTTACACTGACCTCTCTGGGGATCTTTGTGGGCCCAAGTTCCCACTGTGTTAGGATGTGTAAGAGGAGCAAATAACCAGGCTGTGGATCTCATGGAACTTACAGTCTATGAAGAGGTAAGGCTATCCCAAACCAGACAATAAGCTGTTAATTGAACGCTGAACCATGTGGCTGAGTGTTCAGTAGGAATCCAGGGAAGTGGCTAGAAGAGCAGGCAGGAGACGGGACTTGAAGCTGGAACTGGCTGAGATTTGGACAGGCTGTCTCCAGGGCTGTCTCGCCTATGGAGGGAGGCCAGTGGCTGGGCTAAGACTGGTGACAAGAGAGTCAGATTCTTAAAGGTCATCTGGTTTTATCTGCCACTCACATGGAACTCTCCCCTCCAGCAGTTCTGTTTGACAGGTCACAGCCCCTGCCTGTACATAGGACATAGATGGACAGTTGTCATTGTTAGCAGCACTGCCTTTATACTGAGTCAGCGTGGTATTGAGGGAAGAGGATGGGACTTGGAATCCCGATGTCTGGATTGGGCTCCATCTCCTCTCCTTGCTTGCCTTGGGACCTTTGACAGATCTCTCCGAATCTGTTTCCTCATCTTTAAAATAAGATAACAACATTTGCCACATAGAGTGGTGGTAAAGATCTCCACGCAACAGCCCCTCTTTTCTCCCTCCCTCCCTCCCTTCCATTCATTCCACCTGATTTACTGAGCACCTAACACCAGGCTGAGCCCTGAGTGGATTTCAGTTTCTCACATGGTGTGGTCCCTATGCTTGTGGAAGGCCCTTCACCATCCTGGTTACCCATCTCTGAATTCATTCTTGACAGTTAAAGTCCTTCTTAAATGAACACTAAACTCTAGAGACAGTCTAGCCAAAGCCAAGTACAGTAGAACGCCTGCCATTCTCCACCTGGAGATTCTACATCCATAATGTAGCTTAAGATTACATTCGATTTTTTAGCAGCCGTGTCAGACTCAAACTCATATTGAGTTCGTGGTCAACTAAAACCTTGAGATCTTTTTCACATCAATCGCTATCAAGCCAGGTCTACCCCATTCTACACTTGTGTAATTGATTTTTTTTAAACCTAAACATAGGGCATTCCATTTATCCCTGTTGAATTTCATCTTGTTGGTTTGGGCTCTTAATTCCACCCAATTAAGATCATAAGGATGTCTTCGATGTCATCATCCAAGTAGTTTTTTTTTCTTGTTTGTCCGACATTTCCTACTCATTTTTTAAATTTATTTTTTTTTATTTTACTTTATTTTTTATTTTTAATATTTGGCTGCATCGGGTCTTAGTTGCAGCACGCAGGATCTTCTTAGTTGCACGGGGGATCTTTCATTTCCAAGCGCAGGATCTCCGTTGCGGTGTGTGGGCTTCTCTCTAGTTGTGGCACACAGACTCCAGAGCACGTGGGCTCTGTAGTTGAGGCACACGGGCTCAGTAGTTGGGACCCGCGGGCTTAGTTGCCCTGCGGCATAAGGGATCTTAGTTCCCCGACTAGGGATCGAACCCATGTCCCCTGCATTGGAAGGTGGATTCTTTACCACCAGACCACCAGGGAAGTCCCCCAAGTAGTTTTTTTAAAGAGTTATTTTCCTTTAAAATAAAGGAAAGCCACATGGCCCACCAGTGGAGACGTCCCACCTGGGTGCTTTAGGGACCATTGAGCCCAACAGCCATCAGCCATTTCACTGTCCTTCATCTTGTCCATAAAGTTAGGAAGACTCTCTGTGAAATTCTCTGTTACCATTCACTATACCCACAGTGTTTCCTTAATCAATCAATTTTAAAAATCCAATATAAGTTGATGAGAAAATTGAATGTCTGCTATGGATAAAGCATAGCAGGACTGATCTACAAAGGTAAATAGGAAGGACACAATCCCTGACCTCAGGAAGCTTCTAATCTAGTAGGGAGATAGATGTGCACACCATTACACAAGCAGAATGTGATAGATCTATGATCAAGGTATAAAGTGCTATGATAAATGTCAAGAAGCGGGGGGCAGTTGCTTCCCATCAGGGCAATTGAGGAAGTCTTTGTAGGGATGGCATTTGATCTAAGCACTGATAACTAGTTAATGTGCTACCACTTATTCTTGGGGAGTGCATGCAGACTCCACAGTATTACCATTTTCTTTTCTAATGCCCACAAATTAAGGGCATGATAATTTCTTCTAAAAGATTTCCAGACCCTAATATTAAATGTATTAGACTGTTGTTTGCATAAGCTTACCTTTCTCCCCTTTTCACGATGGCATTGGTTTTGTCACTGTGTTGCCCTTTCATTGTGACCACTCAAGGATTATCAACAAAAACTTTAGGATGCTATCTACCTCCCCCCAGCCACCACGCTGCCTCACCTGAGTTCTGATATATGAATTATCTGGGCCTGGGAGAGGTAACTCAATTGAAACGGTTAAGAGGTACCTGCCTGGCCTCCTCCTGACCTGGGCAACTCCTCCTGGTCCCATTTTGAAGATCCTTTTCTTTGATGGAGAAGACCACGTCAAGCCAGGGGTTGAGAAGTTCTGCCTTCTCTCTCAGCATTGCATCGTTTCCTGAGCACTGAGCTTAAGCTAGCCTTCCTTTTTGTTCTTTCTCCAGACGTAGCTACCAAGGCCCTTTTTTGTTGTTTCAGCTTGTTCTGAGCTTTTGTCTTCCTGACAGGCTCCTGCTACTCTCATATCCATCCCTGGTTATGGTCCCCTCCTTCCATCTGTTGTGTGTGTCCTTTATAAGAGGAAAAAAAATAACTTTTGTCTGATAATAAGTGTAATGTATGCTCATTGTAAAAATATTTGGAGGATACAATAAATTTTTTAAAAAATCACCCATAATCTCATCACCAAGAGAATTTTGGTGATGAGATTTAGAATTTTGGCATATTCTTTACAGTCTTTTTTTTCCCTGTGTATACATAATTAAATATATATATAATTTTAATCAAAATTGGAATTATACTGTATATACAGCTTGTGTCTCGCTTTTTTCACTTAACATTATATAGGACCATTTTCACATATCATTAAATATTCTTTGAAAACATGATTTTTTAATGGCTGCATAATGTTCCACTGTTTCATGTACATGTCCTTTTAAAATCTAGGCTCATCATATTTTAAAGCTTATTCATGTGCAACAACAATGATTTCCCTTAAAGACCCTCTCTTTCCACCCTTCCCCCACTCCCACTCCCACTCCCTTTACTTTGTCAGGTTGATTATTTGAGCTTGTAGCAGCAGAATTTCATTTTTAGAGCATCCTGTCCTCATGGAATTATATTCCCTTCTAGAATCTCTTGCCATGGGATCACACAACCATTCTTTCCCTCAACACATAGCAGTTTGCTTTTCTCAAGTCAGATTCTGTGCAATGCCCCCTCCTTTTGCTACTGTCACCTCTAGACATGGGTGCTTTCTCCCCAGATCCCCAACAGTTCCCTTTCATCAATTTTTTCTTTCTTGGTCAGAATTAAGCAGCCTGGGGTAGCGGAAAAGGGCACGAGTCTGAGAAACCTCTGTATCCTAACGATGACTAGCTGTGTGACATGGGGAAATTACTCAACCTTTCTGAGCCTCTTTTTTCTTTTTAAATCTCTAAGAGGGAACGGATTAAATTATCTCCATGATACTTTCTAGCTATAAAATGTGATAACACTGAATCCAGAGTGGCAATGTCCTACACTGCTTCTTTTTCCTTCTAAAAGGTAAACTGCAAGGCAAGTAAAGAATGGATCAATCTTTGCTTTTGAAATTCTATGCAACAAATCAGCCAACATTTTTTGCCACCTACTATGTGTCAGGCCCTGGGCTAAGTTTACATACATGAAAAAGATGGGTCCCTGCCTTTAAAATAGTCACAGTTTAGTGAAGAAAACAAACATTAAAAAATAACGACGTAGGAATTCCCTGGCGGTCCAGTGGTTAGGACCCTGTGCTCTCACAAGCCGCGCCATGTGGCCAAAATAATAATGATAGTAATAACTACGATACATACTGATTCTAAACTTGGCTTTGCCACTTACTGGCTGGAATAAGTACTTCGGGGCGAGTTACATAGCCTGTGTAGCCCTTGGTTTCTCCAGATTATGAGCTTAACTGCCCGAGGCATATTGTCTGGGTTTGCTTCTGACTGCTCCATCACGTGTTAGCTCTGTAACCTCAGGAAAGTTCCTGAACCTCTTCACTTCCATTTCTTCGCCTACAAAATAAATGGGGATAATAATAGGAGCTTCCTGCTTAAGTTCTGGTGAAAATTAAACAAGTCAATATATGTAAAATTCTTAGAGTAAGCACTTAACGTGAGCTACTGTTACTGTAAGGATTGAATCAGTGGATTATGTTAGGCATAGTGTCTGGTACCATTATAGGAGCTGGATCGATTTTAGTTATTATTATTATTTCTACAACAGCGGTTTGGATAGGTGTCTACTGGAACACAGAGAAAAGAGAAGTGAACACTGCTGAGGTAGGAGCTAGCAACCCTCTGGTGTTCATCTGAGGAAACTCAGTCCAGAAAAGCTCGAGGGACTAGGCCAAGGTCACATAGCACGTGAGGGACAAAACTAGGATTTCAACCCAGGAGATGATACTCCTAGTTCAGTGTCACATTAGGGCCACTAGTGTAGTTAGTGTCCCCAGAGGCACATGGGTGTAGATGGGCCCAGTAAGACTGAGGTCAGGCAGGCAGGTAGCCATGCCCCTGCCTTCCACCCTATCGTGAACTCATGGAGTGCTTAGAAGCAGGGCTTGGTCAGGGTTAGCAGGTTCTCCGGGGCTGGAAGGCTGGGCAGAAGCTGGTCTTGCTCAGAGCCAAAGCTTCGGGCCAGGTTTCCAAGGACTTCTTCATGCCCTCCTCTTGAGCGTGGCTTGCGGTGACTGGCCAGGGCAGTCCCACGGATCGTCCGGTGTAAGGACAGGAGACCGTGGGGAATGTCATCCCACCTCCTTGGACAGACAGTGTTTGCATCAGCGTCTTCCCAGCTCATGGCTCCCCCATCTCCTCCTCCCTCCTCCTTCTCCTGTCTCCTGCCCTTCTCTCCTCGCCCCTCATGCTCCTTCCTTTTCCTTTCTCCTTCCCGCTCCCCTCTGCCCCCTCCCCTCCCCGTTTTGTTAATCCTCGCTCTTCTCCCAGTCCGGAAAGCAGCCCCATTCCTCAGCATCCCCGACCTCTCTCCCCCGTTCTCAATCGGATAGGAGGCCAGGGTGGCGGCCCAGACCTCGCGGTCCTGCGCCACCGTGGGGGTGGGGCCGGAGCGGCACAGGCAGGCTGCCCTGAATGACAAGCGGGGATATTGATCGCATTCTGAACTCAGCCCAGCCGATAGAAGGTAATTAATGACTCCATTTGCCTCAGCACTGAGGAGAACGATTGAGTTTGAAACTGCAACAACTGGCATCTGGGGAGACTGGGGGCGGCCTGGGAGTGAACCCCTCAGAGGAGGAAGGTGGCGTTAGAGGAGCTAAGACAGGGAGAGGGGGCAGAGGCCACTGGTCAGACTGGGATGCAGCAAAGAGCTCCCACCCGGATCAGCGCCCCGACCCCTCCTGCTCCCCGAAGCCCCCTAGAGGCTGAGGTCCATCACCTACTGTCCCCACTTCCTCCTCACATTTCTCTTTTCTTCCTATATCACTTTTTCAGGTCATTTTTGGTCTACAGGTGAAGTGAGACTGACTTTCCCTGGGATTGCTCCTTGTTAGCTGTGTGAAGCACTCACACGTTTTTCACTCTCCCTCGGCTTGTTTCTTCTTTTGTAACATTGGATTAATGGTAGCTCTTCTGCAAGTGTTACGTGGGAATTAGAGATAATGTGTAATAAAGAACCTGGAGCCTGCCTAGTACATAGTTAGTGCTCAGTACATGACAGTGATGATGATCTTTGACAGGGAAGGCAAATTTGATAGAGTGGAGAAGGCTTTGGAGTCAGACATTCCTGAGTTCAAATCCAGCCTTTGCCTACTTTCTAGTTGGAGGATATTGAACAAATAATTTTGCCTCTCATCTGAAAGATAAGAACGATAGTAAATACCTCCTAAAAGTGAATGGATTTAATGAGTGTAGGTGGAAGCCCTAATATTGTCAGTTTCCCCATAGATGGGTAGATGTGTGTATTTGGGCTTGGAAAACCGAAGTTAATATAGTTCTTTGCTATACTTTAAAGGAATTTCTCTCAAATGCCTAATTCCTACTTCTTGGGGTTTGGCGGGCAGCCCCTATTCATTCCACTTTGATTTTGATGAGCCTTGGTGCTTTCTGACCAAGGAAATGGCATTATTTCATTCTCTCTATTACCATCACCCCCACCTACCTTTTGGTCAGCACATGAGAATTTCTCTTGTCCCTTGTAGGGACTGCTTTGGAGATTCAGGTACAGTGTCAACACACAAGGAAGACAGAACACTTCTGTTTTGTCCCTTGTCTCTAGCCCTCATCCCTGATACGTGGTGTTCAGTGCCTGTCCCCCTCCCCAAGCTGCTGAGACCTCACTGGCCAGCCCTATTCATGATTGGCCAGCAAGAGGGCTCTGGCCTGGGGTCAGAGGCGTGGGAGGTAGGGCTCTGCTCCAGGGTGGCCCAGGAATGGATGGGGAGTGACAAGGTTAAGTGAATGAGGAAATCACATCTTTTTGTTGAGGAGTAAAAGCCATTTTTATTAATGATTCTAGAAGTGGTATGTGCTTCCTGTACAAGGCCTGGATCATATAGAAAAACTTAGATGAGAAGAAAAGAATTTGCTCATGATCAGGGAGTAATCACTGTTACCCTGTGGGTGGCTCTCCTTCCAGCCAAGGTGATCTTTGGTTTTACAATTCTCTTCTTTTGCACGGAGATCAGGGCCCCACCGCTGGATCCCAGGCTCTGCACATGGGCTGGGCAGGCAGCTGCTGCTCCTCATTGGGGCTCAGGCCGCAACTGTCCACGGGCATCTTCCCTGTGCCAGGCTCCCTGGTAGATATGCCCGTGACCTAGCCACTTACCCTCATTTATGCTGCACTTCATTTACTCTGAGCCTCAGTTTCCTCACCAGTAAAAAGGGGATTATAATCCCTAGCTACCTTGAGAGTAGTTAAAAAGCCCAAATAACATAAGGTCTATGAAAGCTTTTGTTAACTGTAAGCAAATATGCAGTGGTCAGAGGAGAAGACAATATGAACCTTTGTTCCCTTTGAGAGAATAATCTACGTCAAAGTTTTAACTCAGCAGTTTGTTTAATTTAATTAATGTATTTATATCTTGCTTCATTCCGAAAAGGACTTAGGGTAGCTCACTCTCCTTCAGAGATGCTACGGCTCATGCCATAGTGGACAAAGCACCTGGAATGGGCTCCAGTTCTGAGGGTCCTACTACTCAGTTGTGTGACCTTGGACTGGTCACCTCCCCTCCCCCACCTCACCACCCACCCTGCTAGTTTTCATTACCTTAAAATGAGGAGTTTGGACCAGGTGTCCCCTCATCATTCTCGGCAGTCTGGGCTCGGCCAGCTCAGGGGCCATAGGCGGTAGCCTCAGTGTAGGGAGGGTACAAAGTAGAAAAGGGGGGATGCTGGGAGGGATGCAGTGTCCTGGGTGGGGCCAAGTGGCCCTCAACTGGGTCCCCTGGGATTGGCACCTGGGCAGCAGAGTGAAATGATGTGGAGAGCAGGCTCTGGAGTCAAACAGACCTGAATTCAAATCCCAACTGTCATTTACCAGCTGCATGGCCTTGGATAAGCTACTTAACCTCTCTTTGCCTCAGTTTCCTTATCTTTAAAATAGGTATCACAGCACCTACCTCACAGGGTTGTTGGGAGGGTTAAATGGCATGCAACAAGCTCACAGTACTGTGAGCTGCTAATGGATGGTGGCTGGCCGGGGACAACAGAACAGGACCGAATCCTCCACATATGGGACCAACGAGCACAGGGTATCTTCCTTGCTCTGGGAAGTCTTACTAAACCTTCGCAGCCACATTTTCCAACCTCAATCTGAAAATGTGGCCTGAGAGTGGGAAAGAATATTGGAAATCAGAACTGCTCCAGAAAGTCCAGGACATGCGGCATCATACTCCAGCCCTCCTCTTGGAGCCCTGACAAGGTAGGGGCTGGTTTTCCCATCAAGGTGAAGGCTGAGGGCCTGCTCTGTCATTTAGGAAAGGCCTTCCCTGGAACCAAGAATGAACAGATAGACCCACTTTATCCTACTCTTTGCGACCAGGGCCGTGGTGTGGTGAGTCCAACATAGGGGCCATCTCTGGGCCCAGTTCTCAAGCAGCCTCTGCCAGCTGCCTTGGATGGCAGTTCTGCAGCTCCAAGGTTAAGTTTCACTCTTAACTGGCAACACGGTGTGCTCTGTCCTTGGGTAGAAGTACCACAGGTGGGCAGGAAGGTGTTGGTGAGAGTGGGAAGGGCCTCTGTGGACCAGAGTCAATGCTGTTGGAAGCTAACAAGCAGTGGGGCAGGTGAAGAAGGGGCATGAGTCTACCCAGGGGCCTGTCGTGGGTCTTCCCATATCCTCTGACAGCTAAGGATGTGTGGGACTTGCCTGACAGGTAACTGGGTGTCCTGGGATGCTAAGCCAGCCAGGTGGCTGGTCCAGAGGCCTTCTGCCAGTAGTCTGGCTTTGAATGCCACCCAGGAGAGCCTCGTTCATTCATTCATTCATTCACTCATTCATCCACTGAGTATCAAGTCTGTGCCCAGCTCCATGCCTGGCACTGGATCTACAGGGATGCACCGGTCATGGTTCCTGCCCACAGGGAACTCCCAGCCTGGCTCCTTGGCACAAGGGGGTGGGTGCTATCTAATTACTTTCCTTGCTACTCACTCTGCAGCCCAGATCAGGAGTTGTTTCTGCCTCTTCCTCCATGTTAGCCCAGCTCTGCCAGAGAGCCCTTCAGTGCCTGGGCCTGGCAGTGTCTCATAGCCCAGCTCCATCCCTCTCCCTTGCTGCCACCGCTGAGACTCTACCTTGGGAAGCACCCGCCCCCCCGCAGCCCTCTCTCTCCATCTCCTGAGTAGGTCCCTGCAAGTGGGTGGTACTGACAACAGCTTCGTTTTCTCTTCCTTTTCAATTCTCTTCTTCCATGTTCTTTTTTCTTTTTTGCTCTTCCTCTACTCTCTTCTTCTTTCCTCCTCCAACCTCTACCCTCCAACCCCACCCCCATCCAGGCCCCGGGCTACCGTCCTCACTGGATACACAGGCTTCCGGGAAAGCAGAACCAGCTGGGTTATTCCTGTAGCAAGGGCCCTCAGCCCAGCCTGTGCTTCCTGAGGCGTCTGGTGTAGGAAGCTTCTTCCCTTTCTTCCTCTCTCCCTTTCTGCCCTGCCTCTGCCTCTGGGCTTCCTTCTTCCCTGAGCTTCTCCTCCTTTGACCTCTGAGCCCAGGCTTCTCCCGGCCTCCTTCCCTCACTCCCTTCCCGCCCTTCCTCCTTGCCTTCACTCCTCCCTTCCTTCTCTAGCTGAGGGAAGGGCACCACCCTGGCCTCTGGGGAGAGCCTGGGAGAGCCTGTGGGCCCTCTGGCTGATTTGGGGGACACTGCCTCCCTGTCCCCCACCAGTAATGCCACTGCCGTCTCCCTGCCCCTGTGGATGTCCTCCCTGTTCCCCAGAACTTTCTTTGTGCTCCTTCGCCATTCATCATGACTGCTGCCTTTCCTACCTCCCTATCACCTTCCTTCTCCTTTGAGGAGTTTCCTCAAGCCTCCTGCAGCCTCCCTTGGCGATTCTCTCCTGCTTGCATCAGACTAGTTTGCTTTTCTGCTCCTCTAGCACCTTCTGTCTCTTCCTTGCCCCACCCACCTTCCCTCTCCTCTTCCTCCCTTTCCCTGGACCCTCGGCCACCTCTTCCAGTAGCAGCCATCCTTTTGCCTTTCCTTCCTCCCTCCCCCTTTCCATCGCTGCCTCTGTAACCTGTTTTATCACCAGGCCCTGAGTATACAAAAAATAAATAAATAAATAAAAAGGTCCGTGAGTGGAGGGAGCAGCAATAACCCCTAAAACAGTGCTATCAGTGGAACATGACTGATCAATTGAATTCCATAGCGGCTGAAAAATGTGGGATTAAGTAGTGTATTATACGCACAATGAGTTGAGGCATGATGTTCATTTCAAGTTCATTTCGCCGGCCTCTGCCACCAGATCAGGCAATCAATAGGGGCAGCAGATATCATATATCACCTCTCTGTGGGCTGGGGAGAGAGCACCATAATCTCTCGCAAATTTAGAGTGACAGATTTGTCAAGATCTGAAGAGCCCCTGAATAAATGAAGGAAGAGAGACTCCTCCAGCCAGTGACCTGAGGACAAAGCTTCAGTTCAGCCCCTACACACACACACACACACACACACACACGGGCTGGGCCAAGCCACACACAGGCATATACACAAATTTACACAGAGGCATAGTATGAGTCTCACCACACATACGCACACACCCATGCACATAACATGTGAGCCCATGTTCGCAGACAAATGCACTTTACTTGCCAGGACTCATTGGTGACACTGCAGTAACCACACACAAAGACACTTGCTGTCTCCCTCTGCTCTGACAGAAGTGCTTCCCAAAAAGGTAGGAGGACTCCAGCAAGAGAGAATTAGACACAATAAAACATGCAAATAGCCCCAAGGGGTAGCATTAAGATGATGGTACATCCTTGAGAGAGAAGCAGGCACAGAAGAAACATGGGGGGACGTGGGCTCACACTCCCCATGCAGTCACACACGTACACACGCACCTTTTCAGAAAGGTTCCTGGACTGTCACACATTCCCAGACACTTATCTATCTGGATGTTTATTCGTGTAGAAATGCATATATACAGAAAATACACAAAAGGGAAAAATAAATATGTCACACCCTAACTCATATAGAGAGATGCATACACTGCCTCTAAGACAGAAAATCATTCCAGAAGCTTACACAGAAAAAAACACAACAACCAAGTCTTGTGGCCTTAGGAACATAGGGAACATAGAAATATCATCAAGGCTGTCCCTGTGTCTGTCTGTCCACCTCAGACATGATCCTGGTCTCCATTCTCTCTCTCTCTCTCTCTCTCTCTCTCTCTCTCTCTCTCTCTCTCTGTCACACACACACACACACGCACACACACACACACACACACACCCTTTCTTTGCTCTCCCACCCCCTCCAGGATCGAGTGAAGACAGGAAGTCCCATTAGGAAAGCAGACCCCCTTGCTCCATCTGGGAGGCCAGCAAGAGAGGATGGCTGCAGGTTGAGGTTAATCAATACGTAATATTTTCCATGCTCTCCTGAATGATACTGTACAGTGTTACTGTATATAATGCAATATTGATTATATCATATCGTATAATCACCTATAAACTGATATATATAACAGTCCCAGAGGAACACCCTGGGGCCTACAGCATGGGCTGGCCCCAGGCCCAAGGCTCCCCAGCTGGTCTTGGGCTAGGGAAGCCAAGGAGTGGCCAAGCTGTGGCTGGGAGGACCCAGCTTTGAGCCCGGGAAGTTGCAGGGTGTGGGGTCAGGGAGTGTAGGCACAGCAGGTACTTGGCCCGCTGTGGACTCTGAAAACCCCAGTGGACCGGGATAGAGGGCAGGTCCAGGGAGGGAAGGGTAGCAGAGTGGTGGGAGGCCTGGGGAGAGCAGTACACAGACAGGACTGGCCTACAGCCCCAGGGAGCAGGCACTTTGTGGCACCACCGTGGCTTTTCATACATGGGGCGAGTCTCAGCTTCCTGTAGAGACTGCAGGAGGAACCAGGCGGCCAAGGAGCTGGCCTCTGGCGGAGCCTCGCCAGAGTCCAGGTCAGGGACAAGCTGAGGAGGGTGGCCCGGGCACAGCAGCATCTACAGGGACCCAGTCTTCAGTCTCTGCCCAAGTTGCATTTCATGACTCACGTGCCACTTGCTGTCTGCTCCAGTCTCAGGCCTGGCCCAACGCAAGCAGAGTGCCTCAGCTGGGCCCTGAGTCCCTCCTCCCTCAGTGGTGAAGTTAATTACTTCACCCAGTCTCCATGTTATACTCAGCCTCGGAGATTTGATGATTTTCCACCCTTGGAGTCAGTGGAACTGAAATTCATCTCAGAGCCGAGTTCAATTCTCCACAGGCTGGGTAATGCTGGCCCAAGACACCCAGCTCCTTCCCCAGGCCAATCCAGGCCGGGGGGGGGGGGACAGAAGGGGCTCAGGGGAGACGTGCCCTGGGGAGATGGCCCCTGGGAATCCCTCTGGCTCCACCGCCTCTGCCTAGTCCTTCCCATGCCCCCGAGTTGTGACAGCTTCCCTTTCTCTTCCCAGGACATTCAGGGGCTCTGGCTCTCTCAGCCAGGTCTCTGAGGCATGGCCAGCCCCTGAGCCAGCCCCTCCCAGCCTGAAAACTGGGGAAAAGGGGTCCCAGCAGGGGTGCAAAGCCCTGGGGGCCGAGCCAGGTGCCCGTCACCTTTGCCCACTGTGTGCCTCTGCTGACCTGCACTCATGCCCCGAGTGTCCCTGTGTCCTCCAGATGTGTCTGAGGGCTCAGTCCCCAATGGAGATTCCCAGAGTGGCGTGGACAGTTTGCGGAAGCACTTGCGAGCTGACACCTTCACCCAGCAGCAGCTAGAAGCTTTGGATCGGGTCTTTGAGCGTCCTTCCTACCCTGACGTCTTCCAGGCATCAGAGCACATCAAATCAGAGCAGGTGAGGAAGGAGCTTTCTGCTTGCAGAAGTGGAAAGGGACTGGGCAGAGCAAGGCCTCTGGAGGACGTGCACACGTGGGTCAGCCACACGCACACCCAGCATCGTGTGTGCTGCCTTTGGGTGCGCTGTGTGAACATGCTCACACAGGGACATTAGAGCAGAGCTAAGAAAATCGTCATAGTATATGGTAGTTAGAAAGGGTGAGTTCTGGGCGTGAGTATGGCTGTAGGTAAATCTTAATCCCATTTCAGTTTCAGTTCTATCCTGTTTCCCTGTCTGTAGAATGAAGGGCTTGGACAGATGATCTGACAGGTCGTTTCCAGCCCTGCCATTCTGTGCTTCTGGCATAGAGCACTCAGGAACGTCCCTTGCCTAAATGCACCTAGGGTCCTACAGAAAGTCTGAGTAAGCCTGGGGCGTCAGGAGGTGAGCCCGCTGTGCCTGCCTCCTGACAGCCTACCCCTCAGACCCAATACTTCCCACAGATGAAGAGCAACCCAGAACACACAGCATGGGATGCAGCCCACAACACACCAGCACATCACACGGCATAGAAACACATCTCCTAACTGCTCCCATTCACCTGTGTGCACGTGTTCACGGACCACCGCCACCCACCTGCTTGCTGCCCACCCGCCGCCCAGCCCACAGGACTCATAGCACAGCCCATCAGCCAGTAGGTGTGCACGTCCCACAGACCACCAGCTCAGCGCACTTCCACACCCGCCTCCACGCACACACCAGGACAGCCCCCTGTGCACACACTCCGACGCGTGAGCACACACCCATCCCCCCCACACTAAAGCCCAGGCCAGGCCCACAGCCTCAGCACAGCACAGCCTGCCATGTGTGCACACTCGGGCACACACCCGCACGCACACGCACCAGCGCAACCACACAGACCGCACAGCGCGGTTCCACTCTAGGACTCCAACAGCTCCCAGCCATTCGCCTTTCTCCCCGCCCGTCCTTTTATCCCGTAAGCTGTTTGTCTTCATAAAACAAAAATCAAACGTCTTTTTAAGGTGCCCTGAGCCATAAACCAACAAAGGAGGAGCCGGCAGAGGCAGGCGGCTTGGTGCACCCTCCCCGAGTCCCCGGCTGCATTACAATGAATAACCTTTATTTACTTTCATTAGACTATTAAAAACCAGCACAGTCATTTTCCCCCTGAAACTCGGAGCAGGGCCCATAAAGCAAATCCGAAGCCTAACTGAGTGCATTTTAATTTCTCTCCGATCACAGCGAATTACTCTGGTGATAAATCAGGGGGCAGCTTCACCCCCAGTAGAAGGCCTAATTTGCAGCTAATTACAAAACTGATTTCTACAGGAAGATCAATACGAGAAGGAATTGGAAATGACGAGGCAATCCTGTCCAGCCAGGGAGGGGAGGGGGCCCTCTGGGGGGGCCAGGAAGCGGAAGGGAAAAAAACGGACCCGAAAGAGCAGAAAATCAGTTTTAATTTAACGTAATATTAATCAGAGCAACTTTTCCTGCTTCGTGCGGGCTCCTGGTCAGCCCAGCTCTGGGGTCTGGCTTGGCGGTGGCTGCAATAAAAAGGCAATTACCCGAGTGTTTCAGGCAGGACACCCTTTCAGAGTCAATGACTGGCCCCCTCCCACCCTTCTGTTAGCCATGTGGACTCTCCCCCTCCCCAATTTCATACCCCAGTGCACAGGCAGAGAGCGAGGGGCCCGTGAGGCAGTCTTTGTTTGTTTTTTAAAAAGGGGCTCCAGCACCCGGTCAGCCAGCCCAGCAGTGCCAGGCTCGAGGCCCCACTAGGCCCTTCCCCCAGCTACTGCCTCTGCCATCATGTCAAGGTTTGCCCCTCCTCCCCAAGATTCCCTACCCCTGGGGGACCTTAAAACACCGCTTGCCTCTCAGCAGGGGGATTCCCACTGCTAAACCCCGCCTTTGGGGCTTCTTAGACAAGAGATGGTACAGAGATGTAAAGGGTGCTGGGATACCCACCGAGAATGTACAGGCTGCACCTCAGCTTCCCAGAGTCAGGTCTGCCCCCACCCACACACAACTCTCCATCATCCATCGAGCCCGCCCCTCCCACACTCCCCGCCCTCTGCCTGGCCATCTCCTTCCACCCCATCTGGGAGGGCTCCCCGTTCCTCCTCCCCATCTGCACACCAAGCCCTCTCTCCACATGTGTACGTCAATAGTGAGCTGTCTCTTTTCTCTCTCCTCCCAGGGGAACGAGTACTCCCTCCCAGCCCTGACCCCTGGGCTTGATGAAGTCAAGTCGAGTCTATCTGCATCCACCAACCCCGAGCTGGGCAGCAACGTGTCGGGCACGCAGACATACCCCGTTGTGACCGGTAAGGGGGCTTCCAGGAGGGTGGGAAACTGCTTTCAGTGGGGGGCACCTCAGCCCATGCCATCTGGGGCCCAGCGTGACAAGCGGGCTCCCTGCCATGATCTCTGTAGAGAGAGTGAGTCTCCAGAAACCAGGGTGCTTCCTGAACAGATGTGTGCAGATGTGGGAGAAAAAAACGTGGTCAGGGTCTCTGTACGCTCCAGCCTGGAAATGTCAAAGCCAGGAAGGGCTAGGGCTGGTTCTTTCTGCCCATCCTGTTGCCTCTTCCTTTGCCTTTTTTCTTGCCTCCACCAAGGTGGCCGGAATTATGAGCCTCTTGCTAGGATGTGTGCAGGAGAATGAGGGCAAATAGGCCGGGCTGGCAAGAGTGGAGCATGAGTGCCCAGTGTCGAGTCTCCACACTCCTGTGTCCCCGAGGTTCCTGGGGGACCTGCTTTCCTCTCCTCTGGGCAGCCTGGTGTGCCAAAGCTGTGGCTTTGGGCTTCAGAGCGTGGCATCTGGCCATGTGGTTATAGGTAAACTCAATTATTTCAGCCTTTCTCCAGCTTCCCAGAGAAATCACTAAGACCAAGGCTTGATTTCAAGGCCAGGCAGGGTCCGGCCTGTCCCTCAGTCAAAATGCAGGGGGAGGGGGCACCCAATCCAGGTGCTGGCATGGATGAGGGAGGAGCAGCAGAGGCAGCTAGAGGGGAAGAAGGCTGAGGTGCAGTGCAGTGTAGAGCCCAGGTGATGAAGCTCCAGGCCACAGAGCTGAGGGCTGTGGAAGGCGGCTGGCACTACAGAAGGGTTTCCGGGCCAGGAAAGTGCCCAAGTGGGAAAGACACACATTGAGGTGTTATTAAAATTCACCTAATTATTCTGGAGACACTAAAGCCAATGTGCCATTTGTTCCTTGGGAGAAAGAATGATTGAGAAGGGTCTTGGTGGTGATTGAGAGACACTGAGGTGTTACCTGCCGACAAGGCGAGCGGAGGCGGCCTGGGGACCTGGCAGCAGCCAGCGTCACCAAAGACAGGGAGCGGGCATGGCCCCACTGGAGGACAGCGCACTGTTTCTGACTTGGAGCTG
>NW_021697030.1:0-5563 GCF_005190385.1 Monodon monoceros | reverse complement strand
GGGGCCCGGGCTGCAGCAGCCCCCTCTGCGGCTGCCGGGCCGGCCGGGGCGCCCGGGGGCTGGGGGCTGGGGGGTGGGGGAGGCCGCCGAGCGCCGGAGCGGGCGCCCGGGCCGAGGGCGCGGCGGGACTGTGCGCACGCTGGGGCGCGTGGAGGGGCGCGGAGGGCGAGATGAGTCTGGTGGGGGGCTTCCCCCACCACCCGGTGGTGCACCATGAGGGCTATCCGTTCGCCGCCGCCGCCGCCGCCGCCGCCGCCGCCAGCCGCTGCAGCCACGAGGAGAACCCCTACTTCCATGGCTGGCTCATCGGCCACCCCGAGATGTCGCCCCCCGACTACAGCATGGCCCTGTCCTACAGCCCCGAGTACGCCAGCGGCGCCGCCGGTCTGGACCACTCCCATTACGGGGGGGTGCCGCCGGGCGCCGGGCCCCCGGGCCTGGGGGGGCCGCGCCCGGTGAAGCGCCGGGGCACCGCCAACCGCAAGGAGCGGCGCAGGACTCAGAGCATCAACAGCGCCTTCGCTGAACTGCGCGAGTGCATCCCCAACGTGCCCGCCGACACCAAACTCTCCAAGATCAAGACGCTGCGCCTGGCCACCAGCTACATCGCCTACCTCATGGACCTGCTGGCCAAGGACGACCAGAACGGCGAGGCGGAGGCCTTCAAGGCGGAGATCAAGAAGACAGATGTGAAAGAAGAGAAGAGGAAGAAGGAACTGGTCAGTACCAGGGGGCAGCGGGCAGTGGGGTACGGGGGACCGGGAATTCCGGTCTCTTTAAAGTTGGGCTGAGCAATGGCACTCCGCGTTCTTTGGCTGCGTCTTGAGCCAAGGTTGCTTGCACCAGGTTCTGGTCGGGATGGTTTCCCGCAGAAGCGGAGGGGGTGGGGGAGGGTGTCAGCACGCGGAGGAGGTTAAGAGGGATGCTTCGCGCTGGTGATCTTACCCGCGGGTTATCGCCGCTCCCCCCCGGGCACTCAGGGCGGGCCTCGCGGACTCAGGGTCCGGCTTGATCTCCCGATCGCACTGGCCCGGACCCCTCATTCCCTGTCCTGTAGAGCCTTCATTTGGCCTCCAATCCGATCTTGCTTTCAGATATTTCTAAAATAAGTTGCTCAGAAGCGCTTGATGCTAATTATTTCACTAGTGATCGCATTTCCCCCTCTTGAGAATGAGGCAGCCACTGATCCTAAGAATTTTATGCTTGTTCTGATTTCTGTGCCGGGAAGACGTCAAGGTAAACATAAAATAAGTACTTTTAACTTCAAAATGCAGTTTCTCTTTGGCAGTGAGACTAAAATGTGACTTCCCGGATGAGTATACTTCACCGTATTTCTTGTTTAGTTTGCATGAGCCTGTACATTTTAAGACAAATAGTAAATATTACCTTGGTCACTGTAATTGTTGTTAACAGTAACAGGAAATTATAACTGAAAATTAGTTTTCTCAAGTTCCTACCAGGTGCCCAGAGGGTAGTGGTGTTCAGAGCAAGGCTATTGCCACGAAGGGCCTGGAAAATTATCGCATTTGTCGAGGTTTTCTTCTTTGGGGCCTATGGCGCTTTAGTCGCTACACAGTCGAGTGATCCCGAGTAACCGGGGATTTCAGAGGCCTTGGAAGGAGAGGCATTGCCGAACCGAGCTGGAGGCCGAGCTGCATGCGGACAGGCCCAGGCCAAGGCGGGGGCACCTCACCCCATCTTCCCTAGAGCGCGGAGCTGGGGCTGCGATGACCCCCGCTCGCGCCCCTACATCTGGATTTAGAGAGAAGGCCCCCGGTTCCTCCATAAACGACATGAAAACGGGTGGTTGTTTATAAACCTGCCGATCGGGAGTTGAGCGCAGCCGGCGTCTGGAGGCCCGGGCGGGAGCTAGGGCAGCGGCCAGCCTCCGTAGCTCTTCTGCCGGGGCTGGGACTTGAAAGCATCCCACACGTCATCCCTGGCTGGCTCTCTTAGTCTCTCCTCTGGCCGGAAAAAGCGTGGGGGTGGCGTGGAACCGGGTCTCCTCTCTGATTCTTTCTCTTTTTCTCCCCCTCGCCTCCCCTCTGCCCAGAACGAAATCTTGAAAAGCACAGTAAGCAGCAACGACAAGAAAACCAAAGGCCGCACGGGCTGGCCGCAGCACGTCTGGGCCCTAGAGCTCAAGCAGTGAGAAGGAGGAGGGAGAGGATAGAGGAGGAGGAGGAGAAGAAGGAGAAGAAGAGGAGGAGAGTGCGAGCCGGGCCCAGGAGCCGGATGCAGACCCAGGACTCCGGGCAAGCTCCGCGCGCTCCGCTCTGAGGACTTGCTGCATTTGGATCATCCGGTTTATTTATGTGCAATGTGCCTCCCTCTCTTTGCCCCCCTTCGAGGCATCCGCTCCCCACCTTCCCCTCCAAAAACAAAGTGGATATTTGAAGAAAAGCATTCCATATTTTAATATGAAGAGGACACTCCCGCGTGGTAAGGGATCCCGGCGTCTCGTAGATTCTCTGTTTGTGAATGTTTCCTCCTGGCTGTGTAGACACCAGCGGTGCCCTCTCCCCAACCCCTTCCAGATAAAGACAGCGGACAATAGTGTGTATGTGAAGTGTATCTTTAATACTTGGCCTTCGGATATAAATATTCCTGGGGATTATAAAGTTTTATTTCAAAGCAGAAAACGGGGCCGCTAACATTTCCGTTGGGGTCGGTACCTAGTGCTGCCGTTTCATCTGTGGTGGTTCCCTATGTGAAGATGTTTCCAACAGCTACTTGTTTTGTGCACTTCCGTCCTCTAAAACTAAGTGGAATTTAATTAATATTGAAGGTGTAAACGTTGTAAGTATTCAATAAACCACTGTGTGTTTTTTTTTTACAAAACCCCAATCTTTTAATGGTGGATACCTCAAAAGAGTTTTGAAAACAAAACTGTTATACTTGTTTTCATTATATTTAAAATATTCAGAAGTAAACTAAATTATCATGATTGCCTCTAACTTTGTTTGATAGAGTCAGTGGTTCGGACCAGTCATCAACGTGAGCTCCCGGCCTCGCAGGGCTGGCGAGGAGGCCCTTTAAAGAGAAGTGTTCTTGGTGAAAATCCTGCCAAAGGGCCTGGGCGCCATCAAGTCCTGCCTCCCTTCCCTCTGCCCCTGGCCCCCAGGAGAGCACTGAGTGGGCTGTGGAAGGAGCGTCTGGCCGGAAAGAGGCCTGGGTGGTTTGCTCAGAAGGTGGAAAGGTGTCCTTTTTTTCCTGAAATCAACCAGATGCCATTGGTGGTGGTGGTGGGGCTTTTGTTTGAGGAGCCATTTTCGGTTGAAGTCGTTTTGGGGAGAAACCCACGCGTTACTGCAGCCGCAGGAACTAGTCTAGAGTTTTTAATTCAAAATATAGGGCTTTCATCCAAGAAAGGGAAGAAAAGACCAGGAGAAAGGAGGTTTTGGCTGGTCGTCTCGATGGGGGGGTAGGTGGGGAGAGGGGGGACTGGTCTGAGCAGGCCGGGGAAGGGGGAGGCCCTTCGGGGGGAGAAAGTCCGTGATTAGGTAACCAGGAATTCTACGTCAAGTAAGAAATCGCGAACGCGACCGAAGATTTAAAGGGAGAGGGAGGGTGGAGTGGGCGCTAGATTTACAAGGAGCTATAGGGAACTCAATATTAACCGTGCAGTGTCTGAAGTCCTCCCGGCCGCAGGCCAGGCCAGCCCGGGGCTCCGTCCCCAGCTCTCAGCCGCCAGGACTCCCCCCCGACCGCCGTCGGAGGTTCGGGCTCCGGGAGCCCAGGCACATCCCGGAAGGAAGTCCCCGAGGCTTCCTTTGCCCGTGGGCTTGGCCAGAGCGGAATCTCTGCTCTAAGAGTCGGAGAAGCTGGAGTGCCGGAAAGGGCTCGGCAGGCCGGGGAGGGGGAGCGGAGGGAGGGATGGGGGGGGGGGGGGGGGGGGGGGGGGGGGGGAGCGGAGGGAGGGATGGGGGGTGCGGAGGGGGGAGGAAGAAGGGCGAAACTTATTAAAAAGCGGTTTGCTTCAGGAAACGCCGCGTGTACAGATCTGGGGCTAGGGAGGCTGGCCAGAGGGTTTCCACCTTGGAACCCATCCTCGGGGTGATGTTCTCACCTCGGCCTCGGGCACGGACCCTGCCCCGCCATCCCAGGGGTCCCACTCTGGCGGGTGCCGCCTCTGAGCCCACCGCCGGCAGCCGGCGAATTCGCTAGCGCCGGGCGGGAGGCGGGCGAGCGGCGCTGCGGGGTTCTGCTGCGGGCGGCCGCCGACTCGAGGGCGCGGGGTTAGAACAACTCGGCCAAAGCGATCTGAACTTTCTCCCCTCGGGTCAGCCGGCGCTGGGCCGACATGGTGGGCGCGGGGCTGTGTTTACAGACACTTGCCTTTGTTTATAACGCTGGGGGGCGGAGGGAGGCGCGCCCTGATTTTCTGTGACTCTCGGGATCCCTGTCCGTTTGACCGAGGGGCTCCCTCCCTCTCCCGCCTCCAGCCGCCTTTTACTTTAATCCGTTCAAGAGAAAGAAAGATTCCAGATCCTAGGGGCGGAGGGATAGAGTTTACCGAGGTAGTGGCGTGCACGGTGGTGGAGGCGGTGAGGTTTTCAAAACAGGAGCCCCAGAGCAGTTATCTTCACGTGCCTGTGTTGGCTGGTGCGGGCCTGGCTTGGCTGTGGTCTTCCTCGCCACCTGGGCCTTAACGCATTGCTGCCGCTTTAACACTTTTTCTGGTTTGTTAAGCACCAGCAGAAGGGAACCAGAAGACCCGGCAGCACCGTTGCTACGAGGCCGCCGGCTGCTGCACATGCTTTTAAACCTGCGCTCCAGAAACGCGGGCTGGCCTCTTTGTCTGGCCTGGGCCCTGCGCTGCCCGCCCGCTCTCCTGCCCGCCCGCCGCGCCGCTTCCTTGGGCTCCGCAGCACCCAGCCCCGACACCTCCACCACCTGGACGTTCCAACCCAGCGGCCACCTCAACGGGCCAGACATCCGGCAGACCCGACACGCCAGGGTGCCGAACCCCCTAACTGGGCGAGCGCACTACCCGGCCGAACGCTTCAGCAGCAAGACACCCCAGATTGTCGGTCACTCCCGCCGCCGCACGTCCCCACCCTCCCAGTGCCACCCCACCTCCCGCCCCACGTCGTCATGTCCCACCCAGGGCACTGAGTGGTGGGCGAGGCAGGCGTTTCTTCCACGCTTCCATGCTTTTCTCTTCTACACGTTTCCTTCTCTTTTAACTCCCTTTCTTCTTTGCTTTAAAAAAAAAACAAGTTTCCAAGCTCCTGCCTTGTGGGACCGGCTAAAAGGCCTCTGTTTTAATTGCTCGGATAATGCGGTTGCTGCCATTTTGTTAAAAGCAATCACTCCTGCAGCGAAATCACAAGCTCTCTAGACAGGCCGGAGCCGACAAAAATGCAGGATTTGACGTTAAAAGCTAAATGGGAAGCTGGGGCGGCGGAAGGTAAATTGATGGTGGATCTGGTTGTCAGGGCCCGGCCCCAGACCGCCGCGCGGGCCGAGAGCCTGATAACCCTGGAGCACCGGCGGGGCGAGGGCTCGCCGCCGTGTGTGTGTGTGTGTGTGTGTGTGTGTGTGTGTGTGTGTGTGTGTG
>NW_021697029.1:0-1802 GCF_005190385.1 Monodon monoceros | reverse complement strand
GTGTCTCTTCCTTTCTGGGGGGAACCAAACCTTCAGAACCTCGGTGGGCCTTCCTAGAGCTAAAAGGAAGCCAAGTGCACCCCAACCATGGGGGACCATCTAGGCTGCAGGAGATTCAACACGTGACCGAGCCTCCACGGCTGCTGCTGGTGGGCTTCCCACATCCGGCCTCCTTGCCAGGAGTCACCCCACCTACACACCGCAGCACCCGCGGCTTCAGCCAGGGTTCGGAATTTTCGAAAGGGGGCGTGAAGCTTCACACGGAAGAGGTAGAGACACACAAGCCCTTGGTGGTTGTCTCTTGCACCTTCCGCTCTAATTCACAGCCTAGTAAGATGACTCTTCCTACAGCTTTTGGTTGCCAACGAACTAGAGCTGGCCACGAAGAAATGCTGCCGCCTTGTGGACGTTTCCCGGAACAACAACTTTCCAACCGGTGCTTCAGGGCACCTAATATTCACAAAGCCTGTGGGGCTTTTAATAACACGTGTCCTCAAAAATGACCTGGGTTAGGTAACCGAAAAAACATTCGAAAAACACAGACTTTCAAGAAGCCAAATTTCAGGAGGGAAAGTTTACTCACACTGTTTAAAACAAAAAACCCCGACCACGACAGGAAGCAGAAAGTCGCTGATTATCCGAGAAGTGCATATCAAAATGATAAAGCGGCATCATCTCGCAGCAGGCAGTATGGCCAGCGTCAAAAAGTCTACAAACAGTCGATGGGGACTGAGTGTGGAGAAAAGGTAACCTTCCCAATCGGTGAGTGGAACTGTACGTTGGTAACTGCCACTAGAAAAAAGCACTGTATCCCAGTTCCTGGAAAACTAAATAGAGAGTGAACCTATACTTCTGCAGTCCCCCTTCCGGGCATTATCTGGGAAAATCCATAGTTCAAAAAGACACAAGCACCCCAACGTTAATTGCTGCACTATTTACAATCGCCAAGACAGAAAAACAAATAGTCCAGCAAGTGATGAATACATAAACAGCAGGTCCTACGGGTATACAAGGGACTGTTACTCAGCCAGGATAAAGGATGAAAGAATGCCATTACAAGCAACATTGATGGACCTGGGGATGCCCAAACACTGAGTGAAGTCAGTCAGACAGAGGAGGACCCATAGCATATACGATCACTTATAGGAGGAAGGGAAACATACATACAACTGAACTAGTTTACTAAACAGAAACAGACTCACCGACTTTCTCAATAAACCTAGGGTTACCAAAAAGAAAGTGGGGTAGGAGATATAAGTTAGGCGGTTCACATGAACACATACACAGAAAAATACCTATAAACATATATATAAAACACGCACTCGACAAGGACTACTGTACAGCACCAGGACCTCTACTGAACGTTCTGCAATAACCTATACGGAAAAGGAATCCGAAAAACAGTAGCTATATTTCAAGTGTAACTGAATCAGCTTGCTGTACACCTACACCAAACACCACACTGTAAATTACCCCTACTGCAACATACCATAAGAATTAAACTGAAAAAGAACGCAAAAGGAAAGACATGGGTAGACTTTTCGCCTCCCGCCTCGGTGATATGCGCTGGTGTCACATCCCAGCAGCCTCAGCAGCCTGCGGTCTCAAGGGTGCACTGAGGTGGAGCGGAGAGACCTGAGGAGGATGTGCCTGCAAATGCAGCCCCTTAAAGCTGTAGTGTCTCTTCCTTTCTGGGGGGAACCAAACCTTCAGAACCTCGGTGGGCCTTCCTAGAGCTAAAAGGAAGCCAAGTGCACCCCAACCATGGGGGACCATCTAGGCTGCAGGAGATTCAACACGTG
>NW_021697028.1:0-1563 GCF_005190385.1 Monodon monoceros | reverse complement strand
TGTGAGCCGGCCGCAAAGCCGCAGGATTGCTTCAGGCCCTAATCTGTTTCCGGCAGGGCACCCTGAGCCTTTGGTTAATTCCTCTTCCTGGTGGGAAATGAGAATTCCATTTGCCCGTGCAGACACCTACAGCTAGTCTCTCATTGATTCTCCCTATTCCTGCTCATCTTGCGCAGAAATTGTAAACTGTGCCAAACAGGAGTTTAAAGGCACTGACTCTCCTAGTGGGGAGAGTGTTAGTAAAGCGTCTGGAATGGTGAACCCGAGTACCAGGGGACGAAAGCTGAGAAGAATTTGAAAACGTTTCCCAATCACCCGGTGGACCATACTCTGGGTTTCCCATGCATGTTTTAGGTGAAGGAAAAATCCCTTCAACCTGGAGAGTTGGGACCCATGGAATGGGTACCATGCAGTATGACTTCAAAGGGTCTGCGTTTGCTCACCGAACCTCACCAATGCTATCAGCCCGAAGTATCTGGCCTTATGCCTCACTCAGCTCTGGGTGTAGATATGGTAAATCCAGGTTGCATCACAAGCCCTGAATGAATTATGTAAGAATTGCTCTCTATTTCACTGTCATTGTGTTTTGTTTTTGAAATTTATTTTGATAATGGGATTTATCGGATTGTCACTGCTGCGTTTAGGCCACTGTACACATGCTTGATTTCCTTATGGAAACATATAAAACCATGGGCTTTAAGATTTTTACTTGTGAGGTATATTCCCATGCGTTGAATATGGGGTTTTGAGTCCATTTCGTTGAGCAAGGAGTAGGTCTTGTCTATTACATATTTGGCTTATGGAACGGTATCTGTGCTAATTTCAATATCTGGTTTTATGCAGCACCCCAACTCACCTTTCCCCATAAGCAAGCATAAGTTGGTTTTCTAAATTTGAGACCCTGTTCTGTTTTGTAATTCAGTTCATGTGTAGCCAAGTTTACATTCCTTGTATTAGTGATATCTTATGATGTTTCTTTTTCTGTGTGACTTATTTCTCATAGAATCATCGTACCTGAATCCACTCATTATGCTGCTATGGGCCTGATGACAGAGATTTCATTGCTGAGAGATATTCCATTGTACGTGCTTACCACAACTTCTTTATCCATTTTTTGCTTTCTCGGATATTTAACTTGTACCATACACGAGGTTCTTGTAAACAGAGCCATCCCAAATTTTGGGGTGGCTGTGTGTTTTTTATTTTAATTTCCCTAAGCTATAGGACCATAAGTGGAAGTGCCATAGGCTGTGTTGCTTTGTTTCCTACGTGTTTCAGGAAACACCATACACTTCTCCAGAGTGGCTGTTGGGTATTTACATCCCGCCCATCAGCATAACAAGGCTCCCTGTTCTCCATGACCTGTCCTGCCTTTCTGGATTTTACACTTTTTCAGATGTCCCTTTTGACCGGGGGGCAGTGAGACTTCATTGTAGTGCAGATTTCCTTTACACGCTTGCTAGGTTGGCCAAAAAGGGCGTATGCGTTTTTTCCTGAATATATTCAGGGAAAAACACATACGCCCTTTTTGGCCAAGTGCATCATTGTCGACATTCTGCCCCC
>NW_021697027.1:0-1458 GCF_005190385.1 Monodon monoceros | reverse complement strand
CTAACCTGTCCCCTAACCCTAACCATAACCCTAACCCTAACCCTTACCCGAAGCCTTACCCTAAACCGTCCCCTAATCCTAACCCGTACGCTCACACTAACACGTACCCTAACACGTACGATAAGCCTAAACCTATGTCGTACCCTAACCGGTAACCTAAACCGTCCCCATCCCCGAAGCCTAATCCTAACACTAACCCTAACCCTAACCCTTACCTGAAGCCTTTCCCTAACCTGTCTCCTAATCCTAAACAGTACGCTAACACTAACCCGTACCCTAACACGTACGCTCACCCTAAACCATTGTCTTTCCTTGACCTGTACCCTAACCGTCCCTGTCCCCTAACCCTAACCCTAACCCAAACCCTTACCCGAAGCCTTACGCTAACCCGTCCCCTAATCCTAACCTGTACGCTAACACTAACCCGTACCCTAACACGTACGCTCACACTAAACAGTTGTCGTACCCTAATCTGTACACTAAACCGTCCCCGTCCCCATCCCCTAACCCTAACCCTAACCCTTACCATTACCCGAAGCCTTACCCTATCCCGTTTCCTAATCCTAACCAGTACGCTAACACTAAACCGTACCCTAACACGTACGCTCACCCTAAACCGCTGTCGTACACTATCCTGTACCCTAAACTGTCCCCGTCCCATAGCTCTAACTCTAACTCTAACCAGAACCCTAACCCATACCCGAAGCCATACCCTATACCGTCCCCTAATCCTAACACGTACGCTAACACTAAATCGTTCCCTAACATGTACGCTCACCCTAAACCGTTGTAGTACCCTAACCTGTACCCTAAACCGTCCCCGTCCCCTAACCCTATCCCTAACCCTTACCCGAAGCCTTACCCTAACCCGTCACCTAATCCTAACCCGTACGCTAACACTAACCCGTACCCTAACATATACGCTCAACCTAAAACGTTGTCGTACACTAACCTGTACCCTAAACCGTCCCCGTCCCCTAAACCTATCCCTAACCCTTACCCGAAGCCTTACCCTAACCCGTCCCCTAATACTAACCCGTAGGCTAACACTAACCCGTACCCTAACACATACGCTCACCCTAAACCGTTGTCGTACCCTTACCTGTACCCTAAACCGTCCCCGTCCCCTAACCCTAACCCTAACCCTAACCCTTACCCGAAGCCTTACCCTAACCCGTCCCCTAATCCTAAACCGTACGCTAACACTAACCCGTACTCTAACACGAACACTCACCCTAAACCGTTGTCGTACACTAACCTGTACCCTAAACCGTCCCCGTCCCCTAACCCTAACCTTAAACCTAACTCTTACCCTAAAGCTAACCCTTACCCGAAGCCTTACCCTAAACTGTCCCCTAATCCTAACCCGTACGCTAAGACTAACGCATACCATAACACGTACGCTCAACCTAAACCATTGTCGTACCCTAACCTGTACCCTAAACCGTCCCCTTCCCC
>NW_021697026.1:0-17922 GCF_005190385.1 Monodon monoceros | reverse complement strand
CATTCTTGTGTGCCTCAGTTATTCTGCTATTGATTCCTTCTAGTGTATTTTTCATGTCAGTTATTGTATTGTTCGTCTGTTTGTTCTTTAATTCTTGTAGATGTTTGTTAAACATTTCCTGCATCTTCTCGATCTTTGCCTCCATTCTTTTTCTGAAGTCCTGGATCATCTTCACTATCATTATTCTGAATTCTTTTTCTGGAAGGTTGCCTATCTCCAGTTCATTTAATTGTTTTTCTGGGGTTTTATCTTGTTCCTTCATCTGGTACATAGCACTCTACCTTTTCATCTTGTCTCTCTTTCTGTGAATGTGATTTTTGTTCCACAGGCTGCAGGATTGTAGTTTTTCTTCTTTCTGCTGTCTGCCCTCTGGTGGATGAGGCTATCTAAGAGGCTTGTGCAAGTTTCCTGATGGGAGGGACTGGTGGTGGGTAGAGCTGGCTGTTGCTCTGGTGGGCAGAGCTCAGTAAAACTTTAATCCGCTTGTCTGCTGATGGGTGGGGCTGGGTCCCCTCCCTGTTGGTTGTTTGGCCTGAGGCGACTCAACACTGGAGCCTACTCGGGCTCTTTTGTGGGGCTGATGGCAGACTCTGCTAGGGCTCACACCAAGGAGCACTTCCCAGAACTTCTGCTGCCACTGTCCTTGTCCTCACGGTGTGGCAAAGCCACCCCCTGCCTCTGCAGGGGACCGTCCAACACTAGCAGGTAGGTCTGGTTCAGTCTCCTATGGGGTCACTGCTCCTTCCCCTGGGTCCCGATGCACACACTCCTTTGTGTGTGCCCTCCAAGAGTGGAGTCTCTGTTTCCCCCAGTCGTGTTGAAGTCCTGTAGTCAATTCCCACTAGGCTTCAAAGTCTGATTCTCTAGGAATTCCTCCTCCTGTTGCCGGACCCCCAGGTTGGGAAGCCTGACGTTGGGCTCAGAACCTTCACTCCAGTGGGTGGACTTCTGTGGTATATAAGTGTTCTCCTGTTTGTGAGTCACCCACCCAGCAGTTATGGGATTTGATTTTATTGTGATTGCACCCCTCCTACTGTCTCACTGTGGCTTCTCCTTTGTCTTTGGATGTGGGGTATCTTTTTTGGTGAGTTCCAGTGTCTTCCTCTGTACCGTTGTTTTCTGACCACAGTGGAATTAGGTTAGAAATCAGTAACAGATATATCTCTGTAAAATCCCCAGGTATTTGGAAACTGAATAACACAGTTCTAAATAACCTATGGATAAAAGCAGAGAAAAGGGAAACTATTTTGAACTGAATAAAAATGTATACACAATTTTTCAAAATTTGTGGGAATCTGGTGAAACAGTACTGGGGAAAATTTATGGTACTAAAAATGCCTAATGTAAAAAAGAGAAGAGCTCTCAAATCAGTGATTTCAGCCCTTATGTTAAGAAACTAGAAAAATAAAAGCAAACTAAACCCAAAGTAAGCAGAATAAAAGAAATAAAAAAAATCATAGCAGAAAATAGAAAAACTATAGGGAAAATCAGTAACAGCCAAAGCTGATCTTTGAGATTAATAAAATTGATAGAGTGCTAGCCAGCCTAATCGGGAAATAAATAAGAGAAAGTGAAGACACAGGTTATCAGTGTTAGGAGTGAGAGTTGTTATATCACTACAATTCTCTACAGAGTTTGAAAGAATAATACAGGAATATTTTGAACAACTTTGTGCCATAAATATGTTATCCTAGGTACATGGAAAAATTCCTTGAAAGACTCAACCCAAACTACCAAATCTCACTAAACAGGAACAAACAACCTGAATAATTCTGTATTTTAAAATGAACAGTAACTAAAATACATTTTCACAAAGCAAACTCCAGTCCCAGATGGCTTCACTGGTAAATTCTACCGTACATTTAAGGAAGAAATAATCTCAATTCTACAGAAACTCTTCCAGAAAATAAAAGAAAAGGAATTATTATCTCATTCTCTGAGGTCATCCTTATCCTGATACCAAAATCAGAGAAAGCAATTAGAAGGAAAAAAAAAAGCTGACAACCAATAACTTTCATGCATAAAGATGTAAAAATTCTTAATAAAATTTTAGCAAGTCAAGTCCAACAATATTTAAAAAGGAATAATACATTATGCCCATGTGGGGTTTATCTTAGGAATGCAAGGATGGTTTACCATTCAAAAATCATTCAGTGTAACTCATCATATTATAGATTAAGAAAGGAAAACCATGTGATTATTTCAATAGATGAAGACAAAATGCTGCATCCACTTCTGTTAGAAACTTTCAGTAAAGTAGGAATAGAAGGGAACTTTCTCTACCTGATTAAGGATATTTATGAAAAACTGGCACCCTACATTATACTTAATGGTGAAAAACTGAGGGCTTTTCTCCTAATATAAGGAACCAGGCATGGTGTTTTTTAGAAATCACTTCTATTCAACACTGCATTGGAGGTTCTAGCCAGTTCAGTAAGACAAGAAAGAGAAATAAATGGCATCCAAATTAGAAAGAAAGAAAATGTCATTATTCACTAGTGACATGATTATCTATGTAGAAAATCCTATGGAGTCTATAAAAACAGTACTAGAACTAGTAAGTTGAGCTTAGTAAGGTTGAAGGATATAAATCAATATACAAAAATTAATTGTGTTACTAGCAATATATAGTTGGAAACTGAAAAAGAGTAATAGCATCAAAAAATATGAAATACTTAGTGTATATTCGATAGAGCTGTAAGAACGTTACACTGGAAACTCCAAAACATCACTGAGAGAAATTTAAAAAGACCTAAGTAAATGGAGAGATAGACAGTGTTCATGGATCAGAAAACTCGATATGGTTAAGACACCATGATTCCTCAAAATAATGTGTGGATTCCAATGCCAATGAAAATCTCAGCAGACTTTCTTTTTTCCTTCAGGTAATGTCAAACTTATCCTAAAGTTTATAAACAAGTTATTCTAACTTGTTCAGAAATTATAAGGAAAATAAAAGAGACCTATAATATATAAATAAATAAATAAATATATAAATAAGTCACAAAAAGCTGGAAGACTTGACACTATCTGGTTTCATGACTTGTTACTATAATGCTATATCAAGCAAGATAGTGCTTGTGTATTGACATATAGGTGACATATATATCAATGAAAAATAGTCCAGAAATAGTCCTACACGTATATGTTTAATTGGTTTTTGAGCAAGGCATTTTAGGGGGAAGAGGTCATCTTTCTAAAAAGGTGTTGGAATAACTGGATATCCATATGCAAATAAATGAACTCAACTCTTACCTCCTACCATACACAAAAACAATTTTTGTTCAAGACCTGAATTTGAAAGCTGAAACCATAAAACTTCTGAAAGAAAACATAAGAGAAGATCTTAGGGACTGATTTTGGTAAAATTTCTTAATACAGCACAATAAGCAAAAAAGAAAAAAACTTAGGCTTCATCAAAATTAAAAAGTTTTGCTTTTTAAAATACACTTAAGAAAATGAAGAGGCAAACCACAGACTTGGAAAGACTTTGTAAAACATATAAACAAGGGATTTGTATCTAGAATAATAATAACTAGAAAAGAAACCAAGCTGTTACCACTCAGTAATAAGACATACAACCCAATTAAAAATGGGCAAAATATTTGAACACGCACTTCATCAAAGAAAATGTATGGATGACAAATAAGCACATTCAGTGATACTCATCATCACTGGTCTTTAGTGAAATGCAAATTAAAACCATAGTGAGAGCATAACACACCCACTAGCATGACTAAAATGAAAAAATTTTAGAAATTAAAAACTAGTTTTCAGCTAGGATGTGGAAGAACTGGAACTCCTTATATGTTGCTAGTGGGAATGTTAAAAAGGTACCACTTTGGAAGATGATTTGGCAAATTCTTAACAAGTTAAACATGCGCCTACCATACAATCCAGCCAGTTCCACTTGTAGGTGAAATGAAAATGTCTGTCCACGTATGAATACTCATAGCCTTATTCGTAGTGGTGCCAAATGGGAAACACCCTTTTTCATAAGGAAGTGTTTGTTCTTTTTCTCCTCCTCTTCAAGCATTTTTGTATGTAAAGCCTTTTTCTCACCATAATGTGTTTAACGTCTAACCTTTTCTTTTGCCACCACGGAAGATACCAGCTTTATCCTACCCTTCTTAGTGCAGCAGATGGGAGTTGGGAGGGCTGGATTCTAGTCCTGGTTCTTGATGCTTTGTGCTGACCACCTGCCTTCCTGAGACCTCAGGGTTCTTACCTGCTGATTAAAGGGATTAAACGATACATATTCACTCATGTATATTTTTGAGCACCTGCCATGTGCCAGGCACTCTTTTAGGTACAGGCAACATGATGAAGAAAATAGGCTGTAGTACTTGCTCTCACTGGAACCAGTATTCATTAACCTGTAATGTGCCAGGCACTGTCATAGGTTTTGGGAAGATAGGCCACTGTGTCTTAATCTCTAGGAATTTATGAATTAATAGGAAAGAGAGACCAAACTAAGTAAACAGACAAAACTATAATTGTAAAAAATTTTATGAAGGGAAGAATATGAGAGAAGACCCCTGTTTTAGTAGGGCTGTCAGGGGAGGCCTCTTTGTGGAGGTGACAGTTGAGCTGAGATCTAAAGAGAGAAAGAGAAAAGGGGCTCCTGTTCGCCTGTCATCGTCTCTCCTCTCAGAAATCTAGACCGAACGTAAGGCAGTGATTTGGTGTCTTGACTGTAGACATCTCTAAGTGCAAATAGTTTCGTTGAGCTGTCTGTTCTGTACCTCAGCCCTTTCTTCAGGGGTTTTCGCTGTCTAGTTCAGGGAATATAAATGGCAATAAATTAAATTTAATTCTCCTTTCCGATGTTTAGTCAATACTTCTTTGGCCCAGAATTCATAAGTAAGTGAGAAACAAAAGATAAAATGAAGATCTGTGCTCTGCTAAGCCTAAGACAGACGTTTCAGATGGGGGTCAGGCAGGCAAATTTGGACTTCAGACAGGTTTCCTTTGGCCTACAGTATTTTCAAGTCAGAAAAATTCACCTGATCCCCCAGACTTTAGCGCAACAGATTAGAATGTATGGGCTGCAGCCCCCTTTAACGGGATGCTTGCTCGTACCTCACAGTCCCCTCCTGTTTGCCCGGCCTCATTTACTCCTGTCATCCGGTTGGCCTCCTATGATTTTGTTTGTCAAAGAATCATCTCAACAGGTTTTTGTCTTGTGTTTAAACATGCCTGGGACTGGCCTGCTGTGAGTCTGATCTACTGGTGCAGCGGGCTGGGTGATTCTGATGTCGGCTGGTGAGACCATAGCCCTGGCTGTGAACATACTGGGTTGGCCAAAGAGTGCCTTTGGTTTTTAAGTAAAAATAAAAGACACATTTTTCAGTTACACCAAGAACTTTATTGAACAACGTATTCACCATTTTGTTCCACTACCTTCTGCCATTTTTCAGGCAACTTCATGATTCCATCTTCCCAAAACTTTTTATCTTTTTGAGCAAAGAACTGTTCCTGGTGCCTTTTACAGTCTTCCAGGGAATTGACATTTTTTCCATTAAGTGAATTTTGTAAAGACTGAAATAAATGGAAATCCGAAGGCGCAATGTCTGGTGAATACGGCGGATGAATCAGAACTTCCCAGCCAAGCTATAACAGTTTTTGCCTGGTCATCAAAGAAAAAACATGCAGTCTTGTGTTACCCTGATGGAAGATTATGCATTTTCTGTTGACTAGTTCTGGACGCTTTTCATCGAGTGCTGCTTTCAGTTGGTCTAGTTGGGAGCAGTACTTGTTGGAATTAATCGTTTGGTTTCCTGGAAGAAGCCCATAATAGAGGACTCCCTTCTAATCTTACCATATACGCAACATCACCTTCTTTGGATGAAGACCAGCCTTTGGTGTGGCTGGTGGTGGTTCATCTCGCTTGCCCCAAGATCTCTTCCATTCCACATTATTGTACAGTATCCACTTTTCATCGCCCGTCACAATTTGTTTTAAAAACGGAACATTTTCATTACGTTTAAGTAGAGTATCACATGTGGAAATACGGTCAAGAAGGTTTTTTTCGCTTAACTTATGTGGAACCCAAACATCAAAGCTATGACCATAACCAAGCTGGTGCAAATGATTTTCAGCGCTTGATTTGGATATTTTGAATATGTTGGCTATCTCCTGTGTGGTATAACATTGATTGTTCTCAGTTAATGTCTCGATTTGATCGCTGTCAACCTCAGCTGGTTTACCCGACCATGGAGCATCATCCAGCGAGAAATCTCCAGCACGAAACTCCTCAAACCACTTCTGACAAGTTCGATCAGTCACAGCACCTTCTCCATACACTGCATAAGTCTTTTTTTTTGCGTTTCAGTTGCATTTTTACCTTCCTTGAAATAGTAAAGCATAATATGCTGAAAATGTTTTTTTTTCTTCCATCTTCAATATTAAAATGGTTACACAAAAATTCACCAGTTTTGATAAGTTTTTTAAAGAATGCACTCTGATATGACAGCTGTCACAATACAATCTAGCAAAATTGTTTTGAATGAAGTTAAAGACAACTAAGTGCTACTAGAGTCATCTTACAGAAAAAACCGAAAGAACCTTTTGGCCAACTCAGTAGCTTTTTACAGGATCCACAGGAAGCATGTGCTCTCAAGAGTAGGGACTTGTCTTGGTAACTTCTTATTTACCCTGTATCTGGAATATTTGGTAGTAGGTAGTTTAAATGCATATAACGTAAATGAATAAATTATATTTTAATTTTGGTATGTATTTGACCTTTAAAAGGTAAATGTACTTAAACAGTTTTCCTAGTTCAGATGTGTGGGATTTTTTAGAGTTTTCTTTGATAACACATTCCTGTGGTTTTAAGATCAAAATGTAAAAAGGAATAGAGTGAGAAGTCTCCTTGCCACTTCTTTTATTTTATTTTTTTAATATTCAGCTATCCTACTTCCTTTTTATTTTATTTATTTATTTATTTATATATTTATGGCTGTGTTGGGTGTTCGTTTCTGCGCGAGGGCTTTCTCTAGTTGCAGCAAGTGGGGGCCACTCTTCATCGTGGTGCGCGGGCCTCTCACTATCGCGGCTTCTCTTGTTGCGGAGCACAGGCTCCAGACGCGCAGGCTCAGTAATTGTGGCTTACGGGCCTAGTTGCTCCGCGGCATGTGGGATCTTCCCAGATCACGGCCCAAACCCGTGTCCCCTGCATTGGCAGGCAGATTCTCAACCACTGCACCACCAGGGAGACCCCTCTCCTTGCCACTTCTGCTCTCTATCTGACCAGTGCATCATGCTCCCTCCCATGAAAATATAAGCAAATGCAAACATATATTCTTATTTTTACCCCCTTTTACTTAAAAGGTTGGCTTACTAAAAATAAGTCTCTGCCTTATGCCTCCTTTACTCTTGACATATCTTGAAGATCTTATCATATTAGTAGAGAGCTTCTTCCTCATCCTTTTTTGTTTTTTACAGTTGACAAATATGTTTAATTGTTTGGGCATATTATAGTTTATTTAGCAAGTACCCCCACTGAAGGATATTTGGATTTTTCCAGGCATTGCGAACAGTGCTACGGTTAGTACCTTTGTATGTATGGTCGTTTCATACACACACGCACAAGAGTGTGCAAAGTATATACCTCTATGGTAAATTCTCCAGGTGGAATTGCTAGGTCAAAAGGTATATGCATATGTAATTTTGATATATGTTACTTAATTGCCCTCTGTAGGGGTTGTGGTTTAATTATTATTTAAAACTAATTCTAGTATTTGGGACACTGTTTAAAAATTTTTTTTACTTTGTTTTTGTTCTGTTTTCTTTGCTGAGTTAGAGTTGTTACATGGTAGGTTGTCTGAAATTTGGTAAGAGTATTAAGATCGTTCTAGATCATTGATTTCCACTACTAACCCCCCAAGGGGTTCTCAGATTCATGTGCTAAATGAACATCAACTATATAATAATGTCTCCCACATACATACTGTATATTTCAAATGTATAAGATGCTATTGTATAATAAAATGCTAATTCATTTAATACTATGTCCTTTTGAATATTTTATAATAAAAACAATCTTTCTCTTACAGATATCCCTTTGAGGACCAGCCTGCCACCACCATTCAGAAACTATAAATATGGTAACCAATTTTTCTTAGTCTTTTAAGATATATATTAATATAATTTCACATTAGTTTTATATTGATGTGAATTTTAAATTTGGTTTTCAAAAATGAATTTTCTCTGTGTATATAAAAACCACTATGGAAGTTATTTAGAAATATAGGAATTCTAGTATATCATTAAATTGTAATTGTGTAGGGAAGTGTATGAATTGTATATTCCTCCTATTTGTGAGGAATAGCATGTTTGGCAAACTGTTTAAGATGAATTTCTTTGTCAGGTAGTCAGAAAAGAAGAAATGATTAAAGACTAGGAATTATAAGAAGAGGTTTAACATGTTAGATGCCAGTAACTTGAGCATGTTACATAGTAATTTTATATGTTGCAATTATTGATTTTAAAATGTAGTAATAAGGCAAGAAGCTGGGTTTCATTATTTATTATAAAGATGGTACATTTATTAACCTTCAGCCTAGTGCCACTCACCAAACTTTGAATTTGAGACTTCACTTGAGAATTACAATGCACCTAATAAATATTTCTGTTAATTGGTGCAGACATTTTTAAAGCATAAATTTTTTATTACCCTAGATCATCTTTGGAGTGGTTTTTAATTCTGCTGCCATTTAGTAGAGCAACTTCTGACCTAAGATACTTTGAAATCACAGTCTTCACCGTGTGTATGCATTTTAATATCCAGAGACTAATTGTGAGGTCACAAGGGGTAGTCAAGCAGAAGTTAAAGGCACTGAGTGGAAAGTACTTTGATTTATTGGACTTAAAGAATTTACATACTAAATATTGAATAAGAGAAAGGAATAAAAAGCGTGATTAATTAAATATGAAACTTCTCCATTTTCATCTTTCATGGCTTTCAAAGTATCCTGCCTTGAAATATAACCTTTAACTTGAATCAGCCTGCAGATGCCACTTAAAGTTAGCATAGCTACATATAGTTTCCCTTTTTGCATGGTGTGGGTGTGTATTCAAACTTGTGTTCCATGTAAGTTATTTTAAAAGATCAGTTTTAGATCATGAAATCATCAAAATATCTGACTGTTAATCATCACGGTGGTAAATAATATACTCCTGTCAATTTCTTCCCTTTATGTATGTTAGTATTTGTTTTGTGTTTTTACGTGCTCCTATATTGTGTGCTATATGTTTTTTTAAATTAATTAATTAATTAATTAATTTGGCTGCATCGGCTCTTTGTTGCAGTGCGCAGGCTTCTCTCTCGTGGCGTGCGGGCTCGGTAGGTGGGGCGCAGGCTGTAGAGCACATGGGCTTAGTTGACCCGCAGCATGTGGTATCTTAGTTCCCTAACCAGGGATCGAACCCGCGTCCCTTGCATTGGAAGGCGGATTCTTAACCACTGGACCACCAGGGAAGTCCCGGGTGCATATATGTTAATGAGTGTAATCCTCTTCTTGTATTGAGCCTTTTATCATTATAGAGTGTCCTTTCCACCTCTGCTTTCTTGTCCTTTTCATTTGCCTGAAGTAGCTTTAAAAAAATTTGTTTTTGTTTTTGTTTTATTTGTTTATTTTTTAATTGAAGTATAGTTGATTGACAGTGTTATGTTAATTTCTGCTGTGCAGCAGAGTGACTCAGTTATACATATATATACATTCTTTTTTATATTCTTTTCCATTATGGTTTATCCCAGTACATTGAATATAGTTCCCTGTGTTATATAGTAGGACCTTGTTGCCCATCCGTTCTATACGTAATAGTTTGCATCTACTAACTCCAAAACTCTCAGTCCATCCCTCCCCCACACTGCTCCCCCTTGGCAACCACAAGTCTGTTCTCTATGTCTGTGAGTCTGTTTCTGCTTTGTAGATAGGGTTCATTTGGGTCACATTTTAGATTCCACATATAAGTGATATCATATGGTATTTGTCTTTCTCTTTCTGACTGACTTAGTGTGATAATCTCTAGTTGCATCCACGTTGCTGCAAATGGCATTGTTTCGTTCTTTTTTATGGCTGAGTAGTATCCCATTGTATACATGTACCATGTCTTCTTTATCCATTCCTCTGTCAGTAGACATTTAGGTTGTTTCCATGTCTTGGCTATTGTGAATAGTGCTGCTATGAACAGAGGGGTGAATGTATCTTTTTGAATTATAGTTTTGTCCGGATATATGCCCAGGAGTGGGATTGTTGGATCATACGGTAGTTCTATTTTTCAGTTTTTTGAGGAACCTCCATACTGTTTTCCATAGTGGCTGCACCAACTTACATTCCCACCAACAGTGTAGGAGGGTTCTCCTTTCTTCACACCCTCTCCAGCATTTGTTATTTATAGACTTTAATGATGACCATTCTGACCGGTGTGAGGTGGTACTAGGTGTAGTTTTGATTTACATTTCTCTAATAATTAGTGATGTTGAGCATGTTTTCATGTGCCTATTGGCCATCTGTATGTCTTCTTTGGAGAAATGTCTATTTAGGTCTTCTGCCCATTTTTTGATTGGGTTGTTTGGTTTTTTATTGATGAGTTGTATGAGCTGTTTGTATATTTTGGAAATTAAGTCCTTGTTGGTCGCATCATTTGCAAATATTTTCTCCCATTCTGTAGGTTGTCTTTTCATTTTGTTTATGGTTTCCTTTGCTGTGCAAAAGCTTGTAAGTTTGATTAGGTCCCATTTGTTTATTTTTCTATTGCCTATTGCCTTGGGAGACTGACCTAAGAAAACATTGGTATGATTTATGTCAGAGAATGTTTTCTTCTAGGAGTTTTATGGTGTATTGTCTTATGTTTAAGTCTTTAAGCCATTTTGAGTTTATTTTTGTACATGCTGTGAGGGTGTGTTCTAACTTCATTGATTTACATGCAGCTATCCAACTTTCCCAGCGCCACTTGCTGAAGAGACTTTTTCCCATTTTGTATTCTTGCCTACTTTGTCAATGATTAATTGACTGTAGGTGTGTGGGTTTATTTCTTGGCTCTCTATTTTGTTCCATTGATCCATAGGTCTGTTTTTGTACCAGTATCACACCGTTTTGATTACTGTAGCTTTGTAGTATTGTCTGAAGTCTAGAAGGGTTATGCCTCCTGCTTTGTTCCTTTTCCTCAGGATTGCTTTGGCAGTTCTGGGTCTTTTATGGTTCCATGCATGAAATATCTTTTTCCATCCCCTCACTTTCAATCTATGTGTGTCCTTCACCCTAAAGTGGGTCCCTTGTAGGCAGCATACTGTAGGCTCTTGTTTTATTATCCAGACTTTCACTCTATGTCGTTTGATTGGAACATTTAGTCCATTGACATTTAAGGTAATTATCGATAGATAGGTATTTATTGCCATTTTAAACATTGTTTTCCAGTTGATTTTGTTTTTCTTCCTTGTTCCTTTTTCTTTTTCCATTGTAGTGGATAATGTACCTCTCATATTATTCTACCTTATTAACATTCTCTTGTCCTGTTATTTCTATACTACTCAGATGAATTGACAGGAAAAATGATACATTTATCTGTGAAGAAATTAGAGAACCGCCATGGCTTTGATAGATTTCAACTGACTGTCTTTATTTGGCTCTTTAACAATCTGCCACTTTGTGTTTGACAAGAAAGGCTGAAGTGTTACTTTCTCACCTGTCCTTGTCCTGCAGTATTGCTACACTCTATGGGATTGAACACACTGGGTGTTGGGGAGTGGAAAGGGCACAGACTCAGATTTCATTTTTGTTAGTTGCCATTTCTGTGCCCTTGGACAAAGGTCCAGTTCTCTCTGCCAGGCCACCAAGAGTCTGAGATTTCTCAGAGCCCTTCCTCCCATTTAATTGGCATCTACATCTATTACTGGCATCTACCCTGGCCAGACAGTGTGTTCATAAAGCACAAGGGATGTTGTTTTATTTCTAAATCCTTATCGTTTAGGCATGGTGCATGTGTGCAGTAAATGTTGATTGTTGTGCAGTGTGGGACTGCTAATCCTGTTTGTTTCTAAGGCTGTGTGAGATTAGATTAAACAATGCACGTGTGAACACATTACATACTCCACAAACATAAGATCTTGTTTTTATTTTTATGAGGTTGCTTTCCTCAAGGAATTTGCATTAAGGAAACAATATCCACAGAAGTTGTTTCTGTTAATAATGAAGATTATTTTTTTAAGAGGGAAAAACAAATGAAAGAGATGATTTAACAAAGAAAGAGACATTAATACAACATCTTTTGCTAGCTTGTCATTTCTCCTTTCTTACCTTCTTCCCAAGTCTTACCAATTTCTGTTGGAGAGAAAAATCTGGTGAAAATTTCTTAAATTTTCTTCACCACATTTCTTAAAAATGTGGCCTCCTTCTTGTGGGGTTCTAGAACCTATCAGAACAAAGATATTTCTAATTTAAAGACTTGTTAGCAAAATATATAGAACATGATTAACATTTGGCAAGGTCAAACTACAGTTTTGCAAGTTGATTGCAAGGTCCTTTTGTTTAAAAAAAAAAACTACTGCTGGCTTCTTTAGTCTCCAGTAACAAACTGATATATATTTGCAGTGAGAAAAAGAGTGTAATAGGTAACTCAGTATAATAGATAATTCACAAGTCACATTTGTTTATTTTCTTGTGTACATTGTAAGCTTATTTTTAGCAGTTGTGGCATATTTACATCCTAAGTGTGTGTATTTTACTTAGGTTAGATTTATTTTTATTTCTTAACAATACATATAGTCCAGGGATTAGGCTGACCTTATATTAAAAATTGCAATAGGTAATTGAAAGTTGACTATTTAAAATAATGGGCAATTCAGGGTGCTCGTTCTTAACTGAATAGGTACCCTGTTCTTCTGTATTATTAGAACATAGTTAAATCAAGGTTTGTTGTTTTTAAACAGATATATTTTTTTATTCAAACAGAAAGTCACAAAAATTATAATCATCCTCATCAGTTCACTCAGTCCCATGTAATTAATTTTTTTTATCTTGATCTTTTGTTAGCACTTTTATGAATTCATCAGTTTTCCATTAGAGTTCTGAAAATGCTTATTCATTCAGTTCAGCAGTGTAGTCAGTTACCAGAAACCTGTGCTTGTCAGAGTCTTTTCCATGAATTCCTTGAAGATGAAACCCTTTTACAGGAACATTTTTGCAAAAGCATCAGAGTACACCCAGAACTGTCTGTAAATGACAAGAGACTTAAAAATGACCATGGTTAAAGATTTGATGAAAGTTCATGATAATGCAGTTGACAAGGAAATTTAGTTATTTCTGAGATATACATTTTAAAATAATAACTAGAATTATGACTTATAACATTATACAAGAACTTATAATACTTTTAGGAATTTCATGTAATGTCTGAAACATTTATATTAACATATTTCCATACAAATAACCCAAAGAAAGTTTAGTATTAATTGTTTTTTGTTAATTTTTGAATTTTATTTTATTTATTTTTTTATACAGCAGGTTCTTATTAGTCATCAGCTTTATACACATCAGTGTATACATGTCAATCACAATCGCCCAATTCAGCACACCACCATCCCCACCCCCCCTGCCGCTTTCCCGCCTTGGTGTCCATACGTTTGTTCTCTACATCTGTATCTCAACTTCTACCCTGCAAACCGGTTCATCTGTACCAGTTTTCTAGGTTCCACATACATGCGTTAATATATGATATTTGTTTTACTCTTTCTGACTTACTTCACTCTGTATGACAGTCTCTAGGTCCATCCACGTCTCAACAAATGACCCAATTTCGCTCCTTTTTATGGCTGAGTAATATTCCATTGTGTATATGTACCACATCTTCTTTATCCATTCATCTGTCGATGGGCATTTAGGTTGCTTCCATGACCTGGCTATTGTAAATAGTGCTGCAATGAATATTGGGGTGCATGCGTCTTTTTGAATTATGGTTTCCTGTGGGTATATGCCCAGTAGTGGGATTGCTGGATCATACGGTAATTCTATTTTTAGTTTTGAAGGAACCTCCATACTGTTCTCCATAGCAGCTGTATCAATTTACATTCCCACCAACAGTGCAAGAAGGTTCCCTTTTCTCCACACCCTCTTCAGCATTTGTTGTTTGTAGATTTTCTGATGATGGCCATTCTGACCAGTGTGAGGTGATACCTCATTGTAGTTTTGATTTTCATTTCTCTAATAATTAGTGATGTTGAGCAGCTTTTCATGTGCTTTTTGGCCATCTGTATGTCTTTGGAGAAATGTCTACTTAGGTCTTCTGCCCATTTTCAGGTTGGGTTGTTTGTTTCTTTAATATTGAGCTGCATGAGCTGTTTATATATTTTGGAGATTAATCCTTTGTCTGTTGAATCGTTTACAAATATTTTATCCCTTTCTGAGGGTTGTTTTTTCGTCTTATTTATGGTTTCCTTTGCTGTGCAAAAGCTTTGAAGTTTCATATGGTGCCATTTGTTTATTTTTGTTTTTATTTCCATTACTCTAGGAGGTGGATGAAAAAAGATCTTGCTGTGATTTCTGTCAGAGTGTTCTTCCTATGTTTTCCTCTAAGAGTTTTATAGAGTCCGGTCTAACATGTAGGTCTCGAGTCCATTTTGAGTATATTTTTGTGTATGGTGTTATGGAGTGTTCTAATTTCATTCTTTTACCTGTAGCTGTCCAGTTACCCCAGCACCACTTATTGAAGAGACTGTCTTTTCTCCATTGTATATCCTTGCCTCCTTTGTCATAGATTACTTGACTATAGGTGCGTGGGTTTATCTCTGGGCTTTCTATCTTGTTCCATTGATCTATGTTTCTGTTTTTGTGCCAGTACCATGTTGTCTTGATTACTGTAGCTTTGTAGTATAGTCTGAAGTCAGGGAGTCTGATTCCTCCCGCTCCATTTTTTTCCCTCAAGACTGCTTTGGCTATTCGGGGTCTTTGGTGTCTCCATAGAAATTTTAAGATATTTTGTTCTAGTTCTGTAAAAAATGCCATTGGTAATTTGATAGGGATTGCATTGAATCTGTAAATTGCTTTGGGTAGTATAGTCATTTTCACAATATTGATTCTTCCAATCCAAGAACATGGTATATATCTCCATCTCTTGGTATCATCTTTAATTTCTTTCATCAGTGTCTTATAGTTTTCTGTGTACAGGTCTTTTGTCTCCCTAGGTAGGTTTATTCCTAGATATTTTATTCTTTTTGTGGCAGTGGTCAGTGGGAGTGTTTCCTTAATTTCTCTTTCAGATTTTTCATCATTAGTGTATAGGAATGGAAGAGATTTCTGTGCATTTATTTTGTATCCTGCAACTTTACCAAGTTCATTGATTAGCTCTAGTAGTTTTCTGGTGGCATCTTTACGATTCTCTGTGTATAGTATCATGTCATCTGCAAACAGCGACAGTTTTACTTCTTCTTTTCCAATTTGTATTCCTTTTATTTCTTTTTCTTCTCTGATTGCTGTGGCTAGGACTTCCAAAATTATGTTGAATAATAGTGGTGAGAGTGGACATCCTTGTCTCGTTCCCAATCTTAGAGGAAATGCTTTCAGTTTTTCACCATTGAGAATGATGTTTCCTGTAGGTTTGTCATATATTGCCTTTATTATGTTGAGGTAGGTTCCCTCTATGCCCACTTTCTGGAGAGTTTTTATCATAAATGGGTGTTGAATTTTGTCAAAAGCTTTTGCTGCATCTATTGAGATGATCATATGGTTTTTCTTTCCTCAATTTGTTAATATGGTGTATCACATTGATTGATTTGCGTATACTGAAGAATCCTTGCATCCCTGGGATAAATCCCACTTGATCATGGTGTATGATCCTTTTAATGTGCTGTTGGATTCTGTTTGCTAGTATTTTGTTGAGGATTTTTGCATCTATATTCATCAGGGATATTTGTCTGTAATTTTCTTATTTGTAGTATCTTTGTCTGGTTTTGGTATCAGGGTGGCCTCATAGAATGAGTTTGGGAGTGTTCCTTCCTCTGCAATTTTTTGGAAGAGTTTGAGGAGGATGGCTGTTAGCTCTTCTCTAAATGTTTGATAGAATTCACCTGTGAAGCCATCTGGTCCTGGACTTTTGTTTGTTGGAAGATTTTTAATCACAGTTTCAATTTCATTATTTGTGATTGGTCTGTTCATATTTTCTGTTTCGTCCTGGTTCAGTCTTGGAAGGTTATACCTTTCTAAGAATTTGTGCATTTCTTCCAGGTTGTTCATTTTATTGGCATAGGGTTGCTTGTAGTAGTCTCTTAGAATGCTTTGTATTTCTGTGGTGTCTGTTGTAACTTGTCCTTTTTCATTTCTAATTTTATTGATTTGAGTCCTCTCTTTTTCTTCATGAGTCTGGCTAATGGTTTATCAATTTTGTTTATCTTCTCAAAGAACCAGCCTTTAGCTTTATTGATCTTTGCTGTTGTTTTCTTTGTTTCTATTGCATCTATTTCTGCTCTGATCTTTATGATTTCTTTCCTTCTGCTAACTTTGGGTTTTGTTTTTTCTTCTTTCTCTAGTTCCTTTAGGTGTAAGGTTAGATTGTTTATTTGAGATTTTTCTTGTTTCTTGAGGTAGGCTTGTATAGCTATAAAATTCCCTCTTAAGACTGCTTTTGCTGCATCCCATAGGTTTAGGATCGTTGTGTTTTCATTGTCATTTGTCTCTAGGTGTTTTTTGATTTCCTCTTTGATTTCTTCAGTAATCCCTTGGTTATTTAGTAACGTATTGTTTAACCTCCATGTGTTTGTGTTTTTTACGTTTTTTTCCCCGTAATTGATTTCTAATCTCATGGCATTGTGGTCAGAAAAGATGCTTGATATGATTTCAGTTTTCTTAAATTTACTGAGGCTTGATTTGTGACCCAAGATGGGATCTATCCTGGAGAATGTTCCGTGCGCACTTGAGAAGAAGGTGTAATCTGCTGTTTTGGATGGAATGTCCTATAAATATCAATTAAATCTATCTGGTCTGTTGTGTCATTTAAAGATTCTGTTTCCTTATTTATTTTCATTTTGGATGATCTATCCATTGGTGTAAGTGAGGTGTAAAAGTCACCCACTATTATTGTTTTACTGTCGATTTTCTCTTTTATAGCTGTTAGCAGTTGCCTTATGTATTGAGGTGCTCCTATGCTGGGTGCATATATATTTATAATTGTTATATCTTCTTCTTGGATTGATCCATTGATCATTATGTAGTGTCCTTCCTTGTCTCTTGTAACATTCTTTGTTTTAAAGTCTCTTTTATCTGATATGAGTATTGCTACTCCAGCTTTCTTTTGATTTCCATTTGCATGGAATATCATTTTCCATCCCCTCACTTTCAGTCCGTACGTGTCCCTAGGTCTGAAGTGGGTCTCTTGTAGACAGCATATATATGGGTCTTGTTTTTGTATCCATTCAGCAAGCCTGTGTCTGTTGGTTGGAGCATTTAATCCATTCACATTTAAGGTAATTATCGATAGGTATGTTCCTATGACCATTTTCTTAATTGTTTTGTTTTTGTTTTTGTAGGTCCTTTTCTTCCCTTGTGTTTCCCACTTAGAGAAGTTCCTTTAGCATTTGTTATAGAGCTGGTTTGGTGGTGCTGAATTCTCTTAGCTTTTGCTTGTCTGTAAAGCTTTTGATTTCTCCATCAAATCTGAATGAGATCCTTGCCAGGTAGAGTAATCTTGGTTGTAGTTTCTTCCCTTTCATCACTTTAAGTATATCATGCCAGTCCCTTCTGACTTGTAGAGTTTCTGCTGAGAAGTGTGCTATTAACCTTATGGGAGTTCCCTTGTATGTTATTTGTCGTTTTTCCCTTGCTGCTTTCAATAATTTTTCTTTGTCTTTAATTTTTGCCAGTTTGATTACTATGTGTCTCGACGTGTTTCTCCTTGGGTTTATCCTGTATGGGACTCTCTGCGCTTCCT
>NW_021697025.1:0-1994 GCF_005190385.1 Monodon monoceros | reverse complement strand
AAACCCCGAGACCAGCAGGCCCAGGAATCCCAGGCCGTTTGAGAGGAGCATTAAAATCCTGGAGATCCTGAGCTCAGCGGGCTAAGCCAGGATAGAATTGCATCCCCACTTCCTCTTGGGTGACGCAGGTCTGCCAGAGTCCCATGGTCAAGTTTTCCATTTCATTTAAGTCCAGGTTGAGATTTTCCCATGTGGCAGGTAGTTTGTAAGACAGGATAAAACCCATCCCAGCAAAGATAGTGAAATTCCCGCTAATTGTGCCACAGCTCTAAATACTAAAGCCACTATAAAATCCTGTGACCTTAGCCAGACCAACCCCTGCCTTTCAGTGGCTGTGAAAAGAAGTGTGACACTTGTGTTATCGCTTGCAGAGCTCAGAACTATTTTTTCATTGTGTATATAGGAGGGTTCTTGCCAGAGTTGCTATCGTTCAATTCTATGTTGAATAGTTTTCAGAAAAGGATAGGGAAATAATTCTGCAAACCAGTAATGACAAGGTGTGGCCAAGATCACGTTCACGTCCTATAGGATGCATTTTGTAGTAGGCAGTTTGTCCCCGAAATAACATTAAGTAGTAATAATCCTCTCATTGTTAAAGTATAAATGGCTTTCACGTTGTTCCCAACCTTTCTGTCAAGTCAAAGAATTAAGAAGTCTCCATGCAAGATGTTTAATTGACAGTTTGGTTCAACTCCTGCTACTTTATATCTTACTAGTTGCACCTATCAGATTTTCATCTGTTAAGAGGTCTCATTTCAATACGTATACTGTGGTTATAACTGAGTGTTATCATTTTTAAAAACAGGTTCAAGAAAAGTATTTCTTAACCAAATAAATCAATCTCAGAAATCTCTTCTGTAGACCTTAAATCAGGCTTTTCTTTTCTTTTTTTAATCTCTTAGGCTACATATACCCAATAACATATGAAACGATTCTGAACTAAATATCAAGTCTGTTTACTTCCACGCCTTCCTGACAGCTTCACACACAGGGACATAAATGCTTGCTATATTTTTGTTTCTTTGCTTAAATATGCTTTCTATGCCGTGGAAAAATTAAGCAGTAGGACTGCGTAGGTTAGAATCAGCGCCTCTGTTGGTTCATCCCCATGCGTGTAACTTTTAACTGAACAAAGGAAAATTTTTATTAGGGCAGATGAGCTGGATATTAAGCAAAATATTTTTGGAATTGTTTATCTTTTTAAAGTACGAAGCTTTTGAGGGAAGAGACGAGAAGAGATTGGCCAGTATTTTAAATCTGAGAGTATCACAATGTACTGAAAACCTGCAGCCTCATAAAGTCCTGCCACACAGGCTTCCTAGCAATTTCCTAAACACAAACCACCTCTGTTCAAGAAAGACCAAATCGTTGTTGTGGAAATAGCACTCTGGATAGGCTGAGCGTGTGGTTTTGCTAGTACAGAATGCTTAAAGGATTTCAGATTGTTAGGTTTTTTCTTTAGGAAACAGGAACTAATTATCAATTTCAGCTACCAACAAAACCAAAAAAACATTTCTAATATCAAATGAACCCAGTAAAGCTAATTAGTGCTCTCTTGGACAACCGCCACCAAATTTTGATTTAAATACCCAGATGAATGAAATTTTGTTTTGTTCATGCCTATGTAATGCTTACCACATCATTTTCTTTTAGATATAAGATTTGCCTCTTTCTTACTTCTCCAGGTTTTGGGGGGATGGGGTATCTAGGATAGAAAAGTCATGATTTAATGTATTTAATGAGAAGATGTTAGCATCACAAATATAGTTACATAACAAAGAACCCTTTATCATGTGGACCGTCACAGTTGATATAGGGAGATACACCTCTCTGGTCTCATCAAAGTCTTACACTGAAGGATTGGCAGTTCCATTTTCCAGGTATGAACACTGAGTTTGCATTTCTGCCACTGCATAGTGGCCGGAAGCCAGGGGAATCTGGGTCCCGCAGGCGGCCCAGTTTAGCAGACACCCTCCGAGCAGGAGAGAAAATCC
>NW_021697024.1:939-1272 GCF_005190385.1 Monodon monoceros | reverse complement strand
TAGGGTTAGGGGACGGGGACGGTTTCGGTTACAGGTTAGGGTACGACAACTGTTTAGGGTGAGCGTACGTGTTAGGGTATGAGTTAGTGTTAGCGTACGGGTTAGGATTAGGGGACGGGTTAGGGAAAGGCTTCGGGTAAGGGTTAGGGTTAGGGTTACGGTTAGAGTTACGGTTAGGGGACGGGGACGGTTTAGGTTACAGGTTAGGGTACGACAACTGTTTAGGGTGAGTGTACATGTTAGGGTATGATTTAGTGTTAGCATACGGGTTAGGATTAGGGGACGGGTTAGGGAAAGGCTTCGGGTAAGGGTTAGGGTTAGGGTTAGGGTTAG
>NW_021697024.1:433-839 GCF_005190385.1 Monodon monoceros | reverse complement strand
GTTAGGGTTAGGGTTACAGTTAGGGTTAGGGTTAGGGGACAGGACGGTTTAGGGTAGAGGTTAGGGTACGACAACAGTTTAGCGTGACCGTACGTTTTAGGGTATGGTTTAGTGTTAGAATACGGGTTAGGATTAGGGGACGGGTTATGGTAAGGCTTCGGGTAAGGGTTAGGTTTACGGTTAGGATTAGGGTTAGGGTTAGGGGACGGGGACGGTTTAGGGTACAGGCTAGGGTACGACCACGGTTTAGGTTGAGTGTACGTGTTAGGGTAAGGGTTAGTGTGAGCGTACGGGTTAGGATTAGGGGACGGATTAGAGTAAGGATTCGGGTAAGGGTTAGGGTTAGGGTTAGGGTTAGAGGACGGGGACAGTTTCGGGTACAGGTTAGGGTACGAGAACGGTTTAG
>NW_021697024.1:0-333 GCF_005190385.1 Monodon monoceros | reverse complement strand
TAGGGTTAGGGGACGGGGACGGTTTCGGTTACAGGTTAGGGTACGACAACTGTTTAGGGTGAGCGTACGTGTTAGGGTATGAGTTAGTGTTAGCGTACGGGTTAGGATTAGGGGACGGGTTAGGGAAAGGCTTCGGGTAAGGGTTAGGGTTAGGGTTACGGTTAGAGTTACGGTTAGGGGACGGGGACGGTTTAGGTTACAGGTTAGGGTACGACAACTGTTTAGGGTGAGTGTACATGTTAGGGTATGATTTAGTGTTAGCATACGGGTTAGGATTAGGGGACGGGTTAGGGAAAGGCTTCGGGTAAGGGTTAGGGTTAGGGTTAGGGTTAG
>NW_021697023.1:807-1109 GCF_005190385.1 Monodon monoceros | reverse complement strand
GCTTCGGTTAAGGGTTAGGGTTAGGGTTATCGGACGGGGACGGGGACGGTTTATGGTACAGGTTAGGGTACGACAACAGTTTAGATTGAGCGTACGTGTTAGGTTACGGGTTAGTGTTAGCGTACGGGTTAGGATTAGGGGACGGTTAGGCTAAGGCTTCGGGTAAGGGTTAGGGTCAGGGTTAGGGTTAGGGGTACGGGACAGGGACGGGTTATGGTACAGGTTAGTGTACGACAATGTTTTAGGGTGAGCGTACGTGTTAGTGTACGGGTTACTGTTCGCGTACGCGTTAGGATTAGGGG
>NW_021697023.1:402-707 GCF_005190385.1 Monodon monoceros | reverse complement strand
GGGGACGGGGACGGGGACGGATTAGGGTTAGGGTTAGGGGACGGGGACGGTTTAGGGTAGAGGTTAGGGTATGACAATTGTTTAGGGTGAGCGTACGTGTTAGGGTACAGTTTAGTGTTGGCGTATGGGTTAGGATTAGAGGACGGGTTAGGGTAAAGCTTCGGGTAAGGTTTAGGGTTAGGGTTAGGGTTAGGGTTAGGGTTAGGTTTAGTGGACGGGGACAGTTTAGGGTACAGGTTAGGGTATGACTACGGTTTAGTGTGTGCGTACGTGTTAGTTTAAGGGTCAGTGTTAGCGTACGGGTT
>NW_021697023.1:0-302 GCF_005190385.1 Monodon monoceros | reverse complement strand
GCTTCGGTTAAGGGTTAGGGTTAGGGTTATCGGACGGGGACGGGGACGGTTTATGGTACAGGTTAGGGTACGACAACAGTTTAGATTGAGCGTACGTGTTAGGTTACGGGTTAGTGTTAGCGTACGGGTTAGGATTAGGGGACGGTTAGGCTAAGGCTTCGGGTAAGGGTTAGGGTCAGGGTTAGGGTTAGGGGTACGGGACAGGGACGGGTTATGGTACAGGTTAGTGTACGACAATGTTTTAGGGTGAGCGTACGTGTTAGTGTACGGGTTACTGTTCGCGTACGCGTTAGGATTAGGGG
>NW_021697022.1:1200-2055 GCF_005190385.1 Monodon monoceros | reverse complement strand
GAAGCCTTACCCTAACCCGTCCCCTAATCCTAACACGTACGCTAACATTAACCCATACCCTAACACGTACGCTTATCCTAAACTGTTGTCGTACCCTAATCTCTACCCTAAACCATCCTGTAAACTAAACCTAACCATAACCCTAACCCTTACCCGAAGCCTTACCCTAACCCGTCCTCTAATCCTAACCCGTACGCTAACACTAACCCATACCCTAACACGAACGCTCACCCTAAACCTTTGTCCTACCCTAACCTTTACCCCAAACGGTCCCTGTCCCCTAACCCTAACCCTAACCCTAACACTTACCCAAAGCCTTACCGTAACCCGTCCCCTAATCCTAACCTGTACGCTAACACTAACCCGTACCCTAACACGTATGCTCACTCGAAACCGTTGTCGTACCCTATCCTGTACCCTAAACCATCCCCGTCCCCGTCCCCTAACCCTAACCCTAACCCTAACCCTAACCCTTACCCGAAGCCTTACCCTAACCCGTCCTCTAATCCTAACCCGTACGCTAACACTAACCCGTACCCTAACACGTACGCTCACCCTAAACCGTTGTCATACCCTAACCTCTACCCTAAACCATCCCCGTCCCCTAACCTTAACCCTAATCCTAAACCTTACCCAAAGCCTTACCCTAACTCTTCCCCTAATCTTAACACATACGCTAACACTAACCCGTACCCTAACACGTACGCTCACCCTAAATCTTTGTCGTACCATAACCTGTACCCTAAACCATCCCCGTCCCCGTCCCCTAACCCTAACCCTAACCCTAAAACTTACCCGAAGCCTTACCCTAACCCATTCCCTAATCCTAACACCTACGCTAACACTAACCCGTAC
>NW_021697022.1:0-1100 GCF_005190385.1 Monodon monoceros | reverse complement strand
CCACCCTAAACCGTTGTCGTACCCTAACCTGTACCCTAAACCGTCCCCGTCCCCTAACCCTAACCCTAACCCTAAACCTAACGCTAACCCTTACCCAAAGCCTTACCCTAACCTGTTCCCTAATCCTAACCCGTACGCTAACGCTAACCCGTACCCTAACACGTACGCTCACCCTAAACCGTTGTCGTACCCTAACCTGTACCCTAAACCGTCCGCGTCCCTGTCCCCTAACCCTAACCCTAACAGTAACCCTTACCCGAAGCCTTACCCTAACACGTCCCATAATCCTAACCCGTACGCTAACACTAACCCGTACCCTAACACGTACGCTCAACCTAAACCGTTGTCATACCCTAACCTGTACGCTAAATCGTCCCCGTCCACTAAGCCTAACCCTAACCCTAAACCTAACCAATACCCGAAGCCTTACACTAACCCGTCCCCTAATCCTAACCCGTACGCTAACACTAACCCGTACACTATCACGTACGCTCACCCTAAACCGTTGTCGTACCCTAACCTGTACCCTAAACAGTCCCAGTCCCCTAAAACTAACCCTAATCCTTACCGAAGCCTTAGCCTAACCTGTCCCCTAATCCTAACCCGTACGCTAACACTAAACCATACCCTAACACGTATGCCCACCCTAAACCGTTGTATTACCCTAACTTGTACCCTAAACCGTCCCTGTCCCCTAACCCTAATACTAAACCTAACCATTACCCGAAGCCATACCCTAACCCGTCCCCTAATCCTAACCCGTACGCTAACACGAACCCGTACCCTAACACGCACACTCATCCTAAACCACTGTCGTACCACAACCTGTACCCTACACCGTCCCCATCCCCTAACCATAACCCTAATCCTTACCCGAAGCCTTAGCCTAACCTGTCCGCTAATCCTAACCCATACGCTAACACTAACCCGTACCCTAACACGTACGCTCACACTAAACCGTTGTCGTACACTAACCTGTACCCTAAACGGTCCCTGTCCCCTAACCCTAACCCTAACCGTAACCCTAACCCTAACATTAACCCTTACCCAAAGCCTTACCCTAACCCGTCCCGTAATTCTAACCCGTACGCTAACACTAA
>NW_021697021.1:0-2082 GCF_005190385.1 Monodon monoceros | reverse complement strand
AACTAGAGTGAATGAAGAAAAATGAAACATTTTTAATTCTCCTAATGTTGAAAACCATAAGCAAGTACCCTTGGAATTATCTCTTTTAAATTAAATAAAATTAAGTACACTAATCTTTTACCATGGAAGGTCAAACTCTTTTAATGCATCTGGCCAATTTTCTAATGCCTACACAGGAAATGAAAAATCATGCATAAAAACTGCCTTTGCACATGATACAGATGGATATTTACAGTGTGTGGATTTCCCAGCCCATCTATGTGGAAAATTTAAGATGCAGAAAAAGAGGCCAATCACTCCTGAGGTGAAAGACTGTCACGTGACCTCACTACTCTCTCTCTCTCTCTCTCTCTCTCTCTCTCTCTCTCTCTCTCTCCTGCAGCTCTTCTGAGCTGGTGGTCAGTGTGTCTTCTCACAGAAGTAACCATCACAATTAGCAGGTGCAAACTATTATATAGAGAATGGATAAACAACAAGGTCCTACTGTAGAGCACAGGCAAGTATATTCAGTATCCTGTGATAAACCATAATGGAAAAGAATATGAAAAAGAATGTGTATATATATATATATATATGTGTGTGTGTGTGTGTGTATATATATATATATAAATGACTGAATCACTGTGCTGTAGAGCAGAAATTAACACAACATTGTAAATCAGCTGTACTTCAATAAATTTTTTTTACAAAGAAGGAACCATCAGAGTATCACTAGCTAACAGTCAAGGAGAACTGACAGGCACGACACTAACACATATCTCTTGTAACTCTCCCACAACCCAGTGAGATGCGTTCTATTTTATGACTGTCTCTGTTTTACAAATGAGGAGATTCAGGTTTGGACAGATTAAGTAATGTGCCCAAGGCACACAGATAATAAGCAACAGTGCCAGGCCTCAAACCAATTGTCTGCAGTCCCAAAGCCCAGTAGAAGCAGTTAGCTACAGAGCAAGACGCACACATAAATTATGTGGGTGCTTCCTTTTTTTTATTCTCAGAGCTGCCTCTAACGCTATCTGGATGCACTGAGAAGCTAAGTGAAAGGGTCATTCGTTGCACCTGTAGCAGCTACAGCAAGGCACCTAGTTTCCAATCTTTCTGCATCTCTTTTTTCCTCATCCGAAAAGTCAGGTAAACAATACCTTAATAGTAATAATAATAACCTTAACATGTTACTATGAAGCTGAAACGGGCGATAGGATTACCCAGGTGCACACCAGCCAAGAGTTCATACTAGCAGCCTTCTGGCATTTGATATCCCAAGTACTTAAACACAGCAAGCAACCTTACCGAGGATCTAACACCCATCATTCTGTGGATATGGCATGGCATAGGTAAACCACTGTCCCTGAAAGGGGAAAGTCTGGGGTCCTCAGGAACCTCCTTGGGGCTCCCCAGTCACAACCATACCCAGATGATGCCGGCAGTTCCTCCTATCCCAACACTGTACGCACAGTGAACTTAAAGAAAATAAGGCAATAAACCTGGTTTTGCCAGAAGCATCCCAGGGCAAAAGAAAATTTGGTAAATTTCTCAAAATATTTTCTTGCCTTTCACATCTATTTTTACACCTCCTAAGGAAGGTATTCTATTTTGTTACTGGCTTTATGAGGATGTGGTACTCATCGGAGCACCAGCTTTCCTCTTTAAACAAAATAGGTATCGAGGATGGAAGAATATCTTTTAAATTATCATCTCTGTTTTTTCCTCTGCACACTGGTCGATGAACTAGGTGACATTAATTTTCCGGATCTCACCTCTAACCTCTTAATAATGCTCCTCACAGGTGGTAACTAATTGGCACATTGTTCCCTTGCTGGAAAAGATGGTGCCTTGAAGCTGGGCAAGAAACCAGCTCACAAAAGGGAGGCCAATTGGACAGTAACAAGAACACACTGGTTGTTTACAATTTTTTTTTTTAACATTGCCACTAATCTGAGAACAGATTAAAACTCAAAATCCTTGAGGAAAACTCCGAGCCACACTCAGAATTTATTATAAATGCACTGCTCTCTAAACTCATTTAATACCTTGTTTAAATATTAAACTAGAGTGAATGAAGAAAAATGAAACATTTTTAAT
>NW_021697020.1:0-1107 GCF_005190385.1 Monodon monoceros | reverse complement strand
TGCTAGCACAGTGACATTTAGGTGAAGCTCCCTGTGAGCTCTATCAGTCCAGTCTCTGAGGTGAGGTCAGCCTGTGGTTGGCTTTCTCAGGCCACTGGGCTCACTCACTCATTGGGATCCCACTGCCTTCCACGTGTTGGGGAGTAATCTGACAGGAGAGTAGTAGGTAATTTCATGAGATCTCTCTTTTTATTCTCCATTGCGATACAAAATGTGTGATTCTTACTTTGTCACAAAGCAAATACGACTATGATTGGTTTTGCATTTGATGTAGTTTTTTGTGTGTATTTTGTTTCACACTGAATCATGTTTGGGACAGTTAGAAAAATGAACATGGCTTTAGAAGTTTTATTCTGACTATAAAAATGATAAATGCTCATTGTAAACAATTCAAGAAGTATGGAGAAGTGTAAAGAAGACAGAAAAATGGCCCCAAATTCTGTCACCCAGAGATAAATACTGTTAACATTTTGATGAATATCTCTCTGTATACCCTTCTGGGTATTTCGCTATGCATATATATTATTACCTGTCTAAAAAAATTCAAGAATGAATGTTGCATTTCCTCAAGTGCCTTTTGGAGCCCTTTGAAATGGTCATACAGCCTATTGGGCATTTTCTATATTGACCTATTGAAACAATGAAAAACAGTATTTGTCTACATATTTATTGATCTGTATATGTTTTCCTATAGAAGCTGATGGACTTCTTACATAAAGACTTAGTCTGGTTTTCGAATTCCTTAATTTCTGCTTTTTTCCTATTGTAAGTATTTCTTGTTTTCCTTAGGCTTTTGCTGTCCTTTTTCTGACTTCATGGTCATATATTATGGCAACCTAAGTTGAGTCCTGTTTTCTGACCCTCCTTTTACCACCAGAAGAAACTCAAGAGTTCATACTAAATAAACATCTCTCTGTTTTGATAACACTTAACTTGGAGTAAAGAGACAATGGGAGAGGCTGGTGACCTTTTCATATAGCTGGCTGTTAACAGATGGTATTGCCATTTACTTGTGTTTTGGAAGCTAGAGGCAAATAACCATAGCATCTGGGGTGAGATCAGTTAAATTTAAGAATGGAAGAAAAGAATTTGGGTTTTTCTGCAAGA
>NW_021697019.1:0-2824 GCF_005190385.1 Monodon monoceros | reverse complement strand
TCTTACTAGCTCTCACCTGGACCATTGCAATCACTTGGCAATAGCTTCCCCTTCTTTCACTCCACGTTCCTTCAATCTATTTAAAAACACAGTTGCATATTGAGTTTTCAGCTCTGATCACCCATCTCCTCAGACTCTGAAATCTTTAAATCTCCCACTTTCTCCAGAGTAGTCTAAACTACACAGCCAGCAAGCCACTATCTTTAACAAAGTCTTGCCCTGTCTTTCAAATCTCTTATCACCCCATTTCTTTACGCTAACACTGGTCCTCAAACTTTGGTGTGAATCAGAATCTCCCCTGGGGTACTTATTAAAAATATACACGCCTGGATTCCAACTCCAGATTCAACCTTAACGATTCTGTAAGTCTGGATTGTGGGAGTTTGTCGTTTGGTTTTGATGCTGGGGGACATCTATGTTGTTAAGTTTCCTCCTGGTATTTCCAACTCACTGAATTTTGGAAAACACTACACCAGTTTCAACTTTACCTAAATTTGGTAAGCTCCCCTATGCTTTCTCATTTAATTCGGGAGTTAAATTATTTTCTCCCAGAATCTCCAAATCCAACGCATCTTTCAAGACCCAGATCAAATGCCACCTCTCCCAGGAAGTCTTTCTTGCTCTCTTTCGCAGTTCTTTGATATTTAGTGGCACCTCTTGCTTATTCAGGAAGCGTCCAAGCCCCTGACAAGCCAATGAGTTTCTCCTCGTCGGGGAGAGAGGGACACATTCATCAAAGTCCGCCCCAACCCCTAGCCCTCAGGCGGGAATTCGGCGCAAGCACGATACTGTCGAACACTGAATCGATAGTTCTTCCTGGAAAGCCAGGGCACACACGCCCTCTACAGCCCGCCTCAGATGCCCTTCCCCAGTTGTTAAACGAGGCACCAGCAAAACCACTCCGACGTCAGTCTCCCCAAGGTCGGGGATCAGGGAATTGGAGGGCGGGCGGGGACTACTCAGGGTCTTGCTTTCAACTTTGAGCATGTAGCCCGCCACGCCAAGAAGAGACTGCAAAGACGCCTGCGCCTTCCGGCCCTCCCTCCCCACTCCAACCCCGGCGTTCGCCTAGCCCTCCGATTGGCAGCTCCTCGCACCAGCCGAGCCTCAGGGCTGCTGCCCACGTGGTCCACTGGCCGTCGCGGGATTGGTTGTCCGGATCGGGCTGCCGCGGCAGCCGGCAGGGTAGCGAGGTGGAGCAGTGTGGGAAGCCCGAAGCCCGTACCTCTGGGACTGAACGGCGGCGGGTGGGCTGCGGCCAGCCTCTGCAGGCCTGGGCAGGCCTCCTGAGAGTCTAGGGCGTAAGAGTTTTGGGGGGTTCGGAAAGCGGGCTGCGGACCCCCTGCCTGAGGCTTTGCTTTGAGCCCTGGATCCGGCCTTGTGTTTCCCCGGAAGGATGGCGTCTCAGTCTTTCCTGAAGTTGGTGGGGTTTGGATGTTACTATTATTATTATTATTATCAGCAGTAGTATTGTTGTTGTTGTTATTATAATCGTTTTGAGGATACACCGTGTGTAAGTATTGGTGGTCCTGCGCAGGACGCCATGCAGAATGCCATGAGTTAGAAGCTGGAGGACGGAGGGCTTAGAGATGCTTGAGGGACGTCCTTAACCTACGTGAAATGTTGGAGGTAAATCGGCTTTATAAACCGTGCTGATGCCTGTATAATCCAGGCGCTTAGGGTTTAGTAGGGAGGGTCGTTCACTGACTGAATTAAACTGTCGCTTATTGAGCCGCCTTCTGTGTCCCAGGCATCATTCCGAGTGTAATGGATGCAAAGGCCAGTAAGAGGAAGTCCTGGTTCTTTAGGAGCTCTGTGTAATGGGGCTGGTGGGAGAGACGGGAGGTGGGGGACGTGAATGGGTGAATAATTGGTGTGTGATGCGTACTGTGGTGGGAAAAAGTGCTGTGGGAGTCAGAGGAGGGGATGACTGAGGGAGTTAGGGACCACTTAACAGAGAAGGTGACGTTTGAACAAGGTTTTAGAACTACAGACTTTCTCCAGATTGAAAGGGGTAGAGAAGGCGCTCCAGACAGAGGAAAGCGTACTGAGGAAGAGAACTAGGAAAGTGTGCCCTCTGTGTGTGGCTGGAGCACACTTGGAGCTCTGCTCACAAGTTTCATGCTTTTAGACAAGGTTATTTAAGTTCTCTTAGCCTGTTTGCTTTTTGTAACGTGTATTTACTTCTGCACAGGTTGATGAGATAAAGGTTCGAGCCTCTAAACAGGCACTTTACTAGTTTCCCTCTCTTTGTGGAATTCACTTGCTGAATGGAGAACACAGACCATAGCTGTACGTTTTTAACTATGGAGTATCAATTTATTGACATTTATAAATGGCTGAAGGAAGCATGTTGTGTCTCCAGAATTGTTATTTAGATACAATGCTGAAAAGCTGGAGAGGTTGACATTGTTTGTGATCCTAGTACTTTAGCATAGCATGTCAGCGAGGTGTCATTTAGAATAAAATGCAGGCAGCTTTCTCATTCAGAAATTGATCATCCATGTTGTGAATTACCCAGGCTTTGCATTGTTTCCTTTATCTTGCCCATGGCCTGGAGAAAAATGTTATTAAACCTTGTATTTAGCTGGTAGTGGAAAAATATAAATCTGGTAATCAGACCTCAGTTTCTCTTTCCAGCATTGCTCTTATTTTGCTATGGACCTTTGTCAAATCCTAGCCTCCCTGGGTCTTGGACTCTTTAGCAGACTCTTGTATATGACTATTTTTTATGACTATACTTTTCATCGTTGTTGGCAGCAGAATTGTAAATCAAATTGTATGTTAAATGAACTGGAGTTTACTTTATAAAGGATTTTAGGAG
>NW_021697018.1:0-2177 GCF_005190385.1 Monodon monoceros | reverse complement strand
TCTTTTTTCTTTATTCTGTTCCGCAGCAGTGAATTCCACCTTTCTGTCTTCCAGGTCACTTGTCCGTTCTTCTGCCTCAGTTATTCCGCTATTGATTCCTTCTAGTGTAGTTTTCATTTCAGGTATTGTATTGTCCATCTCTGTTTGTTCTTTAATTCTTCTAGGTCTTTGTTAAACATTTCTTGCATCTTCTCGATCTTTGCCTCCATTCTTTTTCCGAGGTCCTGGATCATCTTCACTATCATTATTCTGAATTCTTTTTCTGGAAGGTTACCTATCTCTACTTCATTTAGTTGTTTTTCTGGGGTTTTATCTTGTTCCTTCATCTGGTACATAGCCCTCTGCCTTTTCATCTTGTCTGTCTTTCTGTGAATGTGGTTTTTGTTCCACAGGCTGTAGGATTGTAGTTCTTCTTGCTTCTGCTATTATTATTTTTATCTTTGTTATTACCACTGCATTATTATCATTATTTAGGAATATGCACCTGATGGCAAAACTATAAAGCAAGGAGATGATTAAAACAAAATTCAGAGTAGTGGTGTGTTTTAGAAGCTGCTCAATTATTAATCATGTTCTGTTTCAGGAGCCAAATGGTGAGGACACAGATAGTCATGCGATTATTATTCTTTAACTGCATATATAGATTTTCACTGTTTTGTAGGTACGATCTGTTTAACGGTATAAATTTTAAAGATTAAATGGAATTAATTATTGAAGAGGATCAGAACCTTTCTCTTCCCGCTCCCAGCTGAAATCTGGCCTTCCCTGCAGGCCTGTTGGTGATGTATTTGCCTTCACAAAGGGAGCCTCAGCCTTCTGGAAAGGAACTGATCTGTTCGGCAGCTTTCCCCATTCATCATCCCCCAAGCAGTGTGTTTTACATTCATCTGCAGATGAAGATAAAAGGGTGGTGTGTTGCCCTCTTTAAGATTGCTGGTGGGATAAGCGTGAAAAGGAAGGCTTTCACATTTTACCCTAGGCTTTGCAGCACTTGCCTTCCTCAGAATTGAAGAATCTTAGCTTGCTTGTAAGTGCTATTTGAGAAGCAAAATGCCCAAGGAAGAACAGAAGATTCTAAGCCCCAGAAAAGCAACATCTCCAGGTTAAGATTTTTTCACCGATGCCATCACATCATGTGAGCAGTCTGATGTTCCAGGGATTTACCCAGCAGGCTTGGTGGCTGTTAGTCCTCCATCGCTTTTGAGCTCAAAAGCTTTATAAAAATAATAATGGTAATAATTGATTAAGCACTTGCTATGCACCAGGCTCTGGGCCCAGCATTCTGTGTGCATGATTTCCTGTAATCCTCACAACAGCTTTATGAGGAGCTCACATCTATCCCCATTTTGTAATTATACAGAGAGCCAGAGAGGTGAAGACACTTGCCCAGGGTCACACAGAGCCAGGATTTGAATAAAAATTCGTCTCCTTTACACGCATAATCTCCTTTGATTGCTCCATAATTCTGAGAGAGGAGAGGCTTTCCCATCCCTCTTTGACAGATGAGTAAGCTGGGTCTCAGAAAGGTGAAATACCAAGCCTAAGGTGATGCAGCTAGGAAGTAGCAGGACTCAGTCTGAGCCCCATCTGACTCCCGAATGGAAAGGCTTGGCCGCTCCCCACCCTGCCTTCCATTCCCATGAATAACAAAGGTGAATTTCCTGTGAGCACAAATGCCAGTCTACACTACACTCCAAGAGTCGATGGGGGAAAATAACTGCCTTCCATGTAGGGTTTGGGCAGAATTGCCTCGAAAACACTGGACCAGAAAAAGGATGGAATCAGAGCACAGGGGGCAGGAAAAACATTAGAGGGTGTGAAACTGAGTCTGAAAGGGCAGTGAGGAGGTAGTTTGCAGCTGCAGAAGTGAGGAAGGTCACAGGCATCTCTGAGGAAAATGTATGTGGTAAGGACATGACTAAGAGGTAGAGGTAACAGAATAGATGAAGCGAGAACATGTCATGAGAGGCTGTATACAAGAAATCTTGTGACAGGTATGGTGCCTTAGCATCCAAATGTTGGGTGTTGTAAGGTTGTCATGGGTCCCAGTTGGTCCCCCATCTTTCCTCTCCATCCATCCATCCATCCACCCATCCATCCATCCATCCATCCATCCATCCATTCATTCATTCATCCGCCCATCATTCCAGCTATCATTTCATCCATCCATCCATCCA
>NW_021697017.1:4137-4520 GCF_005190385.1 Monodon monoceros | reverse complement strand
AAAGGGATGTGATTTCTGCAGGGGAGGAGGGGAGGGGTAGGGCGGGGTGGGAGGGGCGGGAGGGGAGGGGAAGGCCTGAAGCCCATTGTGAGGTCCTGCGCCCCTGTGGTCTGGGGGCCGTGCTGGCCCTGACCCTGGGAGAAAAAGAGGCTCAGTGATGTCTTCAGGCCGTTTATTTTGTGCAGAAGGAAAAAGAACCTGTTGGAGAAAACCTATCCGAGCGTTTCTCTGAAAATGCTACAGATGGAGATGAACTGGCTTGGGAAGGAGAGCACAGCCCTGTGGCGCCTGGCCACCCCGCTGCTGGTGGACCCCCCAGGAAGGTTCTGTCACGGAAACGACAGGCAGATCTGAAACCAAGTTGGGCTTTACGTCATTAAGAA
>NW_021697017.1:0-4037 GCF_005190385.1 Monodon monoceros | reverse complement strand
GGGGAAGGCCTGAAGCCCATTGTGAGGTCCTGCGCCCCTGTGGTCTGGGGGCCGTGCTGGCCCTGACCCTGGGAGAAAAAGAGGCTCAGTGATGTCTTCAGGCCGTTTATTTTGTGCAGGAGAATGACTTTATAAAGTGAAGGAAAAAGAACCTGTTGGAGAAAACCTATCCGAGAGTTTCTCTGAAAATGCTACAGATGGAGATGAACTGGCTTGGGAAGGAGAGCACAGCCCTGTGGCCCCTGGCCACCCCGCTGCTGGTGGACCCCCCAGGAAGGTTCTGTCACGGAAACGCCAGGCAGATCTGAAACCAAGTTGGGCTTTACGTCATTAAGAAATCCCCCAAAGGAATGGAATAAAGGCCTCCTTTCACACTTTGGGTTTTGCATGTGTCCTGAGGAAGCGCCTCTTCCCCAGCTGAGACAGCGCGCTGTCCCCACGACCCGGTGAGCGGCCCTCGTCCTGCGGGGAAAGCAAAAGAGCAGCGGGGTGGGTGCGCGCCCAGAGCTGCCCCTCTCGCAATTGATTTGTTTAGGGATGACTTCTTGCGTTCTAGTTAGATGTGACTTTAATCGAAGTGCTTTCCTAAGGCGATTTATCACAACTGTGAACCGTCAGTTTGCACAGCTGCTGCTCTTTTAGGGAAACGCACAGGCTCGGGAGGCGGAGGGGCCGGCGCGGGCTCCCCTCTTTCCCACGGACCGGCCCGCGTGCCCCTCGCCCACCAGAAATATGTGCGCCGCGTCCTCAGAGGCCGCCGCTTCTGTGCTCGGGCTCCTCTGCTGTTTCTGGCTGCTGAACAGCCATCTCCTCTCTCCTAGGAGGGGCAGCTGGTTTCCTTTTGGGGCGCTCCCCTTCTCCCCGTCTCAGCTCCTGCAGCGGAGACGAGGCTGCCCCTCTCTCCCTGCACGCTGTGGGCTGGGTGTGCAACCCGGCTCGGGCCACAGTCCCCCACCGTCCCCGCCGACCCCGCTCGGCGCCCACCACAGCCGGCAAAGCCCACACGGGGCGCCCAGTTAAAGCTGAACCGCAGATGAAAACCACGACTTTTTAGGGTGTCTTCAACATTGCATGCAACATACTTCTACTAAAAAAATTACTGTTTATCTGAAGTTCAGCTTTAACGAGGCGGGCATCCTGTATTTTGTCTGGCAGCCTTCTTGGTTCTAAAGAAAATGTTTGTCCAGAGCAGGTCAAATTGCAATCAGCCTAGGACTTTTAACTGGAGCTTTGGGGAAAAAATACTTAAAAGGTATCTGTTGGGACTGCTAGGCTGGTAGGATTCATGCTTGCAACTGCTGGGAGCCAGCTTTGCTATCATGTGGGGAGAGCTGCTTGAACTAGAAGCCAACACCACAGAGAGCAGACCTGTTTCATTTGAACAGGTGGATCCAGCTGTTCTTGAAGCTGGCCCGGTGGGTGGTAGAGGTCAGGGTGCTGATGGCCAGGAGGGATAATAATTTCCTACCCCTCAAATCTGGGAAGTGAAAACAGCAGGGCTGAATGTGCCCACGGGGCATGGCTTCTGTTCAACTGGAAGAGTGGTGAATGGCTATTGGGTGACAAAAACAGTCGGTCTACTATATTCTTACTTTGTTTGCTAATTGTTTTGCTGCATGTAAACTCTTTGTTGCATTAGCTCTTGTTCATGACATCATGTCTGGAGACAGGGTCTGATAGACTTACATGCGGAATTGGAGATTTAAATTTCAAATCTGCCTCTGCCTGGTTGAGTGGCTTTAGGGTCCTCGTAACCTCTACAAAGTTGAGTTTCTGGGTCTGAAACCTAAGGACAGAGGTTATCGTAATCCATTTGGGCTGCTATAACAAAATACCAGAGCCTGGGTAGCTTATGAACAACAGAAATTTATTTCTCATAGTTCTGGAGGTTGGAAGTCTAAGATCAGGGTGCGAGCAAATTCACCGTCCGGTGAGTATCCTCTTCCTGGGTCACAGTTGGCGTGTTTTCTCTGTAACCTCCCATGGCAGAAAGGTCGAGGGACCTCTGCGGGGTCTCTTTTATGAGGGCACTAATTTTGTTCATGAGGGCTCTACCCTCATGACCTTATCACCTCCCAAATGCCACACCCCCTGATACCATCACTTTGGGGGTTAGGATTTCAACATATGAATTTTGGGGGAGGCAAATGTTAAATCTATAGCAGAGTACTTTCCCCATAGGATGGGGGAGAGGGAAAGTATGTAAGCACCTGTCATAGGGCCTGGTGTGGAGCAGGTGCCCCATACAGATGTTATTACAAAATATTGAGTATAGTTCCCTGTGCCACAGAGGAGATCCTTCTATCTATTCTATGCCTTCTTTGAATGACCGTAGCACTTGTTGTCTGTATCATTTTTATGTCTGTTGTTGCTTTGTGACTGAAAATGAAAATTTTCTATTTGTCCATGTCCTGGCCCTTACATAAAAATGTGTTCATCTATCTATTTCATATTTATTGACTACATCTTAGACACCGTGTTAACTCCTGGTTCTAGATGTTAGTAAAATATAGACCTTCCTGCTCAAAGGGTCACAGTATTTGTGGGAAGACAAAAAAATGAACAACCTATGTCTCTAAGAGCTTTGTACTTCCCAAAGAGAACACACCTCGTAGGTACGATGAATACATGTATCATACGTAAATGTATAAATCGTTAATGGGATTATACACCTGAGATAACTGCTTTTCGATTCTGACGAAATGATGATTATATTTCACCAGGAGCTCAATACCACTCTGAGAATGAGGGCTTAACCCCCGACTTGACTCACTGCATCGCTTTCCTATATAAAAATACACAAGTCTGTACATACGCTCTAGAAAAAGGCTTCTCTGGCATGAATTTCAGATAGCAAGAAGAAAACTTCAAGAGGTTCAGAGAAGCATCCAGAAGCTCAGATGACTGTCTGGCACTAATACAACTTGCTTGACGGGAAAATAGAGCTGTAAATCTCACAAAATTAGATGATCTTTTAAGAATTTCAAAACCTCCTGCTATTAATTGGAAATCCTAGAAGAATAGCTTCTTTTAAAATGTACTGATAATATGCTTTACAGCTTACTATTCAGAAGCCTATGTTTTGGCTAAGTGAGCTTCAGGAAGGAAGGAAATTTGTGGTTGACCTCCACTTACTTTGGAACCGCTGGTTGCAAACATCTACTTCTATGCACAGTCATCTTATCATCTGTAAAATGGAGGCAACTCTAAGACAACAGAGTTACAGAGATGTTGCACAGCTCCATGTGTCATTGTCTTCATTTGTTTCAGAATACCAATGACATCTAAGCTACTACTGAAAGAGTGCTATATTATTTGGGGTCATCTAGTGCAGCTCTGTCAAAGTAAAGAAAAGGGACCTAGAATGACTATAATTTTCCCAAGAGGACACAATTATTTTATGGTAAATCTGGGACAAGAACCCTGATCTCTTTGATCCCATTCCACTGTTCTTTCTTTGGGTTCTGAACAACCCAGAGAAATAAAGAGAAATAAAACTCCTGTGTGCTGTGTCACTGGTACAGGACATGGCAAGATTGGAATTGGAGCACTACATATTAAGAGGTATCTGAGAAATTCTTCAAACTAATTGAGATATATACCAGGTACATAGCAAACCATATGTTTTATGAAGATGATTCTGTGCAATGAACAGAACTGGTAGCACACACTGGAAGGTGAATTCTCATTTTCTGGCACCTTGAAAACTCCACCTCAACAGACACGTTAAAATAAACATTTGAACTGGGTCATATTTAATTCTGCATGCTCTTGTAAGTCAGCAAAATATTCCATATATCATTTAAGTTGTCACTCACTTTTTAACTTGACTTTCAATTTCTAAAAGTCTTTCCAAACATAAAACAGAGGTGGGAAAATGGTATATGGGAAGCTGCAGAGATGAAATAAGCTTATTTCATTAGGCATAAAGATGAATATCCAAACAACTTCTTCATGGCTGAAAGTGTCCAAATCTACTGTCTTCATTTTGTAGTCAGGGCTTCCGGAAAAATATGCTAATTGATTCCTTATTACCC
>NW_021697016.1:0-1619 GCF_005190385.1 Monodon monoceros | reverse complement strand
TGACTTAGGTCAGCCCATTTGTCCCACTACCAACAGTGAGTTTTTTCGTACATTTCTGAGTTAGATTCTTTGTTACCTTCTGTATTCCAGTCTTTGTCACTCCCATATCCTAGGTAGCTAAGTTTGAATAGATTGTAAATTATTTGTTGGGTTGTAAAAATCTGTGTGTGTAGCCAAATACATAGTGACAGGTATTCACCACTAAAGTATCATATGGACTATTTCAACCACATATTCCATAAACTGTTTACCGTGTCAGTTTTGCCTTTTCTAGAATGTCATATAAATGAGGTCATACAGTGTGTAGCTCTTCAGACTGGATTCTTTCACTTAGCAATGTAAGTGTTAGATGCATCTATTTTTTTTTTTCCACGGGTTGATGGTCGTCCATTCCTTTATATCTCTGAATACTATTGCACTGCATGTATATGAGAGGAAAAATAATTTTCCCTCTACACTTCTATGTTCTTTATTGAGATCCCCCTTGTAATGAAAAAGAGACAAACTGGAGGAAAAATTAGAAGTTTAATATATACCATGCATCCCTCCTGTATACTTGAAAGATACCCAGGAAAACTGAGTCACTCCCTGAAATGGCCCAAGCCGTTACCTTAAATGCTTCTGCTGAGAACAAAAAAGATGTTAGGAAGTGGAGGCGGCCATTTAAGGGATGTTATTAGGCAAAGCCCAGTAAACAAGGGTATGGTTGTTACACAGATTTACATCCAGGTCTATTTCATTGAAAAGCTTTTTTAAATTTTTTAAACATTTATTTTTTGGCTGCGCTGGGTCTTAGTTGCGGCCTGTGGAATCTTTAGTTGTGGCATGCGGGCTCTTAATTGCAGCATGCGGGATCTAGTTTCCTGACCAGGGATTGAACCCTGGTCCCCTGCATTGGGAACATGGGGTCTTAACCACTGGACCAGGAGGGAAGTCTCAACAAGCTTTTCTTGATATTTAGTCATCTTTCAATTCCTGTTCCAGAGAGGGACATACTCTTACAAATGGAGATATCCTTAATAAATGTAAATGTACCTCCTAAAAGCGCATTTTCTACTTGGTGTTGAAAGATTCTCCTGGTTCTTCTGTTTCTTAATCAGTCCAAAATAATCCTTCTGTCAAATGGGCATATTTTGGGGTGGTGTATTCTGCTCCCCTTGGCATGTATCTGCCCTAATTTGCTTATGAATTCATCTGCAGAAGGGCATCCTGATATCTTTAAGTTTTTAGCCATTATGAATAGAGCTGCTGTGCATTACTTGATGCTAGTTTTGGTTTGAACACAGTTTTTCAAAGCAGTTGTCTAAATACAAGAGGTACACTTCTTGGATCCTAAGGTGAGACTTTTTAGATTTGGAAAAAACTGCCAAAGTGTCTTCCAAAGCTGGTTGTACATGCATTCCACCAGCACCTTGAGTTTATTCTTGTAGGCTTATTTACTGCCTGTTTATCTTCTTGGGCCAGGTGTGTGTTTCAACCTTTACCAAATTTTAATGGCGTTGTTGGCATAATTTGAGTACAGATCCTTTATCAGACATACGTTTTGAAAATAGTTTCTTGCAGTTTGTGGTGTGTCTTCTGGTTTTCTGAATAAGGTCACCAGACCCAAAGTCATGTAG
>NW_021697015.1:0-1215 GCF_005190385.1 Monodon monoceros | reverse complement strand
TACATGGTAAAGACAAGGAGAAGCACACCAAGACACATACTAATCAAACTGTCCAAAATTAAATGCAAAGAAAAAACATTAAAAGCAGCAAGGGAAAAGCAATTAATAACATACAAAGGAATCCCCATAAGGTTATCAGCTGATTTTGCAGCAGAAACTCTGCAGGCCAGATGGGATGGCAGGATATATTTTAAATGACAAAAGAGAAAAACCTACAACCAAGATTACACTAACCAGCAAGGATCTCATTCAGATTCAATGGAGAAATTAAAACCTTTACAGAGAAACAGAAGCTAAGAGAATTCAGCCCCATCAAACCAGTTCTACAACAAACGCTAAAGGAACTTCTCTAAGCGGGAAACATGAGAGAAGAAAAGGACCTACAAAAACAAACCCAAAACAATTAAGAAAATGGTAATAGGAACATACATATAGATAATTACCGTAAATGTGAATGGATTAAATGCTCCAACCAAAAGACACAGACTAGCTAAAAGGATACAAAAACAAGACCTGTATATTCTGTCTGCAAGAGACCCACTTCCAACCTAGGGACACATACAGACTGAAAATGAGGGGATGGAAAAAGATATTCCACGCAAATGGACCTCAGAAGAAACCTGGAGTAGCAATACACAAATCAGACAAAATAGACTTTAAAATAAAGACTACAAGAGATAATGAAAGATACTGCATATTGATTAAGTGATCAATCCAAGAAGAAGAAATAACAATTGTAAATATTTATGCACCCAGTATAGAAGCACCTGAATACATAAGGCAAAGGCTAACAGCCATAAAAGGGGAAGTCGACAGTAACATGATAATAGTATGGAACTTTAACACCCCACTCACACCAATGGACATATCATCCAAACAGAAAATAAATAAGGAAACGCAAGCTTTAAGAGACACATTAGACCAGACGGACTTAACTGATACTTACAGGACATTTCATCCAAAAACAACAGAATACACTTTCTTCTCAAGTGCACATGGAACATTCACCAGGATAGTTCACATCTTGGGTCTCAAGTTAAGCCTAGGTAAATTTTAAAAAATTGAAATCATATCAAGCATCTTTTCTGACCACAACGCTATGAGACTAGATATAAATTACGGAAAAAATCTGTAAAAAACACAAACACATGGAGGCTAAACAACACATTACTCAATAACCAAGAGATCACTTAAGGAATCAAAGATGAAATAAAA
>NW_021697014.1:0-3850 GCF_005190385.1 Monodon monoceros | reverse complement strand
GAAGGAGGAATGGGGAGCTGTGAGAGAAGGCCTGTGGCCACCACTTTGTGGAGGAAGAAACAGGCAAAAGATTTGAACACAAACTTTACCAGAGAACATATACACATGGCAAATAAGCGTGTAAACAATGCTTAATATTATTAGTCTTTTGGGTAATGCAAGTTAAAATCGTGATGAAATACCATTACACACGTATTAGAATGTCTAAAGTTAATTAAAAATCTGACCATACCAACTGTTTGTGAATATGTGGAGGAAATGGAACTCTCATATACTGTTTACTTTTTTTTTGGTTGTGCCGTTGGACTTGTGGGATCTTATTTCCCCAACCAGTGATTGAACCCAGACCCCAGACAGTGAAAGCACCGAGTCCCTAACCAATGAACCCCCGGGGAATTCCCTCATATACTGTTGATGGAAACGTAAAATGGTCTATAGCATCTTTAGAAAACAGTTTGGCAGTATCGGGGTTTTTTTTTTTTGTTTTTGGCTGCACCTCACAGCATGTGGGATCTTAGTTTCCAAACCAGGGATCAAACCCACATCCCCAGCATTGGAAGCACTGAGCCTTAACCGCTGGACCACCAGGGAAGTCCGGCAGTAACTTTGAAAAGTTAAAGTTACATGTATGATCCAGCCTTCCACTCCTAGGTATTTACCTAAAAGAGATGAAAGCATATGTCTACACAAATATTTGTAAATGAATGTTCATAGAAGCTTTATTTGTTGTCTAAGTCATCTCAGGCTGCCATAACAAAATACCATGTGACCACAGAAATTTATCTCTCACGGTTCTGGAGGCTGGGACATCGAAGACCAAGGTGCTAGCCAGTTTGGTTCCTGGTAAGGCTCTCTTCCCAGCTTGCAAATGGCCACCTTCACTCTGTATCCTCACATGGAAGAGAGAGAGAGAGATCTTCCTCTTCTTATCAGGCCACATCTTATCAGATTAGGACCCCACTCTTATGACACCATTTTTAAAAATTTTGGCCATGTCCTGTGGCTTGCGGGATCTTAGTTCCTTGACCAGAGGTTGAACTCGGGCCAGCCATAGCAGTGAAAGCGTCAAATCCTAACCACTAGACCACCAGGGAACTCCCGTCTTATGACATCATTTAACCTTATTTTCCTCCTAAAGACTCTATCTCCAGATACAATCACATCGGGGGTTAGAGATTTAATATATAAATTTTGGGGAGACACGAGTCCATAGCATATGTTAATAGCCCCAAACTGAAAACAACCCAAATGTCCATCAACAGGTGAATGGATCAACAAACTGGAATATTCATGCAATGGAATACTACACTGCAATAAAAATGGATGTAAAATTTGGATGGATCTCAAAATAATTCTGTTAAGTGAAAGAAGCAAGACCTACCTCCCCACGCAAAGAGTACATTCTGTATGATTCTGTTTATATAAAAATCTAGTAAAATGCAAACTAATGTACAGTGAAAGAAAGTAGATTGGTGATGACGGGGAGGGACCAGCAGGCAGGAAAGAGGAATCACACAGGGGCAGGAGAAAACTTTTGGCAGTGAGGATTGTGTTCCCTAACTTGATTGTAGTGATAGTCTCACAGTTGTAAACAGTTTGAAACCATGCCCCATAGGGTTAGTGTTTCTGTTCAGGTGCCTAACAGAAATTCTTGAGCTTGTCTTACAGAATAGCAGGTAAGGGAACAGCTTGTTAAAAACCCCTCTGCTTGTAACCTGCCTTCACTGACCAAACTCGCCTTAATTATTTTTGACTCCTTTACCACCCCCTATAGATAACACCTCTGACATATGGGTTGCTATAGTAATGGGGCTTACCACTGTTTTCCATGAACTTGGAGTCAGCTCTTGTCCCATTCGAGCCAGCTAAGACTGGTTGGGACCACCGACCCCAAAACTGGGCCTGCACAGGTGTTTGATGAATGACCTTTTGACATCAAAGGGCTGAAAACTCCACCCTCAGATCATGCTAAGCACCTCCATTTTTGAACATGCATTCCATGAAGAAGCATGTAACTCATATACACCTGTGCAGAACATCGATTGCCTCACCTTTTCCCTGCCTCCAAACACTTTACCCTGGGCCTAAGACCACCCTGCTTCTTTATCCCATAAGTATCTCAAGCCCTGTGCCTTTGGGGAGGTGGTGAATAAACCCTTTCTCTGCTGCAGACCTTGCTGTCTCAGCGTTTGGCTTGCTGAGTGTTGAGCAAATGAACCTCGTTCAGTAACAAGTTCAAAACCTATCAAATTTTATGTCAATTAAACCTCAATCCCCTGAAAAGGGATCTATTTCTTAAAAAGAAGAAATATTTGATTAAATTAATAAGAACTGGTGGGGTTGTGAGAGGGACTGACTTAAATCCATGAATTAGGTGACGCTAAAAGGGGCAAAAGGCTTATTTTCATGAATGGATGAGGCTAAGAATGCATTGGTTTAAACCCACAATGGAGAGGACTAAGAGGGGGTTTGGCCTGTCCAGCTGATTGTAATCAATATTGATTAAAGATAAGCACCAGAGCTGCTACCACAGGTTGGCTGGGCACAATGCAGGTGGTTTGGAAGGTTTATTCCTAATCCTTTGGCAATTTTATCATGCACACTTCATTACCACCACTTCCCAGAGGGGTACACTGAGGGTCCAGACAAAGCAGTAGCTAGGGTTCCACATTCTGTAGCTAGGGTTTGCCTTTTGTCTGGCACCCCAACCCTGCCAGCTGCCTTGGTGACCTGAGCATGGCTCCCTCAACCCCAATCCTTGCCCCTATCCCCAGATTTGTGGCCCTGCTGGTATCAGCTCTCAGCAAACTCTCACCCAGGGTCCCGTCCCTACCATTCATCCCTGAGGCCATCTTGGACACCCCATTCCTTTGCAAACTCCCCTAAGACTGAGCATCTCCCAGTCTCAAACAATCCCCCATCTCCAAACACTTGAGCCCCCATCCAGTTGGTAAGTTCTTTGCCCCATTTCTGAAACATCCAGGCTGCCGGATACTTGGAAACCTCCCTTCACCATCCACCATCCTGAACTTTCGACAATGCTCCTCTGCAAGGCCCTCCCATCAAGCAATCTATTAGAACCTCAGGCACCCATTCCTCAATCTTTAAGCACCCCTCTACCACAATCACTGGTTCCCCAAGCCCCAAACCCCAGATTGGAAGCTGCCATCTCCATTTTCAATGCTTGAAGTCTCAGTAAGAACAGGGCCAGATGATGGTAAGTTGCTTACACTCTCTGGGCCTCCTTCTAATTTATAAAACTGGGGTAATAATTGTGCCTTGTGTTGCCTTATTTCTCATTCCACAAGCCATACGTAAGAGGTTTACACAGCATTATACAAAGAAAGCATCTTGGCTTCTCTGAAGAGAAGGTGGGCAGATGTAGCCATCTTATGCTGGGGACTGCTGGGGACTGCTGGGGACCCCTGGGAGTGCACACATCAGCTGAACTCCCAGGGGTGGCCAAGAGGGACAGAGCGGATCCCAGTTCAGGCAGGCAGATGCCCAGAGAAGCCAGTGATCCTGGTGACCAGCACTGCCCTGCAGGATTGGGGAGGTCCCTGGGGGAGGGAAAGGGGACTGGGCCCTGGAGGAGAGAGTGGAAAGGCTTCCCAGTGGAGGAGAGGATATGGATTCCTAGGGCTCAGCCTTGTTTTTTCTCCTCAACCCAGTTCTCTTGGGAAGACTCAGGAAAAGAAAGCAGCTTGGACTCATCCCCACAGACAGAAGCACTTTGGTTTACAATTCTGCAGGGACAACCATCCGTCATCTGCGTATAAACATGCGTTCTTTCTTTTCAGAAATAGAAGAACGCAGGGTTGAAGACTTTGAATTGGGCCTTGATAACATG